>NC_086319.1:38003084-38303084 GCF_036172605.1 Pelobates fuscus | reverse complement strand
ACTACAAATGGAGAGACACAATATCAGAACATAGATTTGCAATATAGAAAACACAAGTTGAATCCAACTTCTGCCCCATAACTGTAACTCATTAATAAAATTATAATTTGTAGAATTTATTTTTCCAAATTATGAATGGAATCTAGCACATTTCTCGGAGTTTTACATTTTTGTCCTTTTCTATTTTGAAATTATTTGTAAAATTCTGGTTTATCAATCTTTTTTTTAACAGCTCATTTTTCCTTTTTATTCTTTGTTAACCTGATTTAACCCGATTGCCCTTTTGCAGGTTTGAAATTCCTTTTAATTACTGAATGGTATATCTTCATTATCCTCTTGACATAACCTCAATGCAAGTTTTACATTTCTAGCTGTTCCTATAACTATTAAATATTTCTTTCATATAAGAATCCTATTTTATTTTTTCATATTCTGAAAAAATTCAACAATTGTAAAGTTTACTGTTTTTTACACCCAGACATACAGTATATAGAAATGATAACAAATAACATGCATCTTTTTTATTGAAGTTTTCATGGTCAATACAATAGACATTGAAGTATAAACAAACAACATGTCCCAGCGTCACAAAATATAAGTCTCAAGTAGGTAACACAAAAACAGAGAGTCTGGCACAGGAAAATCAGACAATCAGTAACATTATGGTAGAACTCTCAAGTAGTGTAAACAAACATTGGTGTTAGTCATAAAATTTTCAGTTTTAACTCAAACGTAAGTTTGTAAATAGATTGTATATCCATAATCCTTTAAACCATATCTGACATGGGACATCCTTCAGCAAGAACAACCTCTTGATCCACCACAATCGTATTCTCCCCAAATATTAAGATACACTCGCCACCCTACTAGACATTTTAGTGGTATCTAACCGGGAAATCACTTCTGGTTTAGAAGATGTTTTAGTAGATTTTTAAGCAGCTGTAATCTCTATTTTAGCTGCTTAACCCCTTAAGGATACATGACGGAAATAGTCTGTCATGATTCCCTTTTATTCCAGAAGTTGTGTCCTTAAGGGGTTAAATAATATGTAATACCATATGTTTAGATGCTCCTGTAAGGAGCACTAGGACAATATCTAGTAAGAACTATTCTGGTTTAAAAGGAAGATTTGTTTTCATAGTTTTCTTGATTACATTCTTCACTTCAATCCAATAATGTGATATAAATGAGTAAGACCCAAATATATGCAATATGCTGCCCCCACGAAAATGGCAACAACAACAGCTTGGTGCTGATGATGGATAAAGCTTGGCTAGTCTGCTTGGCATGAGATACCACCTCATTAAAAATGTTCTATGAGTTTCACAATGTGTAAGACAAATGTGCAAGCACATTTAAATAAAATGACCACTTTTAGTCACTGTTCAGGGGTAAAATTAGACCCTAAATCTTGTTCCCATTTAATCATGTATGGGGGCTTTTCAGGTGCCACTAGATTAGTTAAAGATGAGTAGCACAGCAACAAGAACGTGCCTTTCTGGTTTGCCCAAACTCAGTTTGTTAGTAGCAGTTTAACATTTAAAAAATGTTGTATTACTTTTATAAAAGTACATGTCCTTAGAAAATAATGATATCTAATCAATTGTAACTAAAGGTCAACATGTATTGTTAACACCTGTTATGATGGAAGGAAAAAAAGAGCGGAAATCAAGGATTGTTAAATTTGCCTCTTTTCACCTTTGTAGCCATTTGTAACTAAATAAGTCAAATGCTATAAAATAAAATGTGTGGGTTTTACTGACATGTAATATATATTCTTTTAAATCATGAAATTCCAAATAAATTGATTTATTGTTTCTATTAAAAGGGGCACTCTAAACTGTGAAACCACGACATATTATTGTAGACTTACATCTCATTCTAACTGTTAGAGGATTCCTTTAAAGAACGTTCATAGTTGACATGGAATAGAAAGAGGTTGAACTATTCGCTAACTAGACCAGACTGCATACTATTTGTTTTCTTTTTCTGGAGGTGTCTGCTGGAGTGCTTGGAGCCCTCAGAAAGCACTAGGAGCATCCTTCAACGAAGGTACCCTAGTCGGGGTGCCAGGTGATCCGTTACACTGGTGGCCTCTTTTAACATGATAATGCACTCTGCCACATTGTAAAAATTGTTCAGGAATGGTTTGAGGAACATAACAAGGAGTTAATGGTGTTGCCTTGGCCTCCAAACTCCCCAGATCTCAATCTGATTGAGCATATGTGGGATGTGCTGGAACAATAAATCCGATCTATGGAGGCCCCACCTCACAACTTACAGGACTTAAAGGACCTACTGCTAATGTCTTGATGCCACATATCACAGGAGCTGTTTTGGCAGCACAAGGGAGTCCTACAAAATCATAGACAAGTAGTTTTAATGTTGTGGTTGATCAGTGTATTTGCATTCAACATCTGTAGAAAATGGCATTAAAATCTCTCTCAACTCACTGGAAACTAGGGTGCCTGTTAAGGAGTCAGCCCTTGCTTGGTCAATCTGTCAGCCTGTCAAAACGATGTCTGCTATATGTAATTCTATTGAGGGCTTGATCTCTGTTTGCAATGGATTAGGACTTAGAACATTTATTTTTGCAGCAGGAAGAAGTACAGGGTAGGTATAGTTGGGTTCAAGCTAAACAGATGGCTGTATGAGGTTGATCTCATCACATTACATTTTCAGGCAGTCCAATAGATTTTCACATAAAACATAGCTGTGTCCAAAGACATTTGAGAACATTCTTCCAGAGACAGCATAGCATCATCCTACAGAACCAATCACACAAAACAAGCTCAGAGTGGATGCATTTAATCTGACAGCACAATTTGAAGAATCTTAATTATTTGAATAACCATACTGTTTTAATGCATGTCTTCAACTTTACATTTTTCTATGTTTTTCTTATATTCTCCTTATGTATAAATAATTTAGAGGCAAATTGCCATAAACATGTAAGCACATGGACACAAAGGATCCTGTAATTTACACCAAGAAACCAAATCGATCCCTCTTTGAACAAAACTATTTTCTAGAAATTAGAGAGTGAATGTCCTTCTTGTTCAATATTTTGGACACAGAAAATTATCCTAGTTTTGCTATTGGGTATTGTAAGGTGCAATCACCTTAGACAAAATATAAGAAATCTAACTTTAGTACAAATTTATCACAGGTGCGAAATCAGGCCATTTTTTTGCAAGTGCCAATGTTGGAGTTTTTATTCCGTCGGAATGGAAATTTCATCCATTCCTAGTAATTAAATTCTTGAATGCTAAAACTGTCTGGATCACTTATGGCCTTTAATATTTTATACCATTGGTATGCAGCAGGAAATTAAATTGTCACTAGGAAAGAACTTTCTTCAGATTATTTAATACAATTATACAATGTATAAAAGTACTGTTCTCTCTTGCAGAAATGAATTGTGAATATCACAGAGAAAAATGTAGGTAGTATGCATTGTCTCCCCTCCCTTTAAAGGGACACTATAGTCACCAGATACACTACAGCGTAATGTAATTGTTCTGGGATGTATAGCCTGTCCCTGCAGGGTCATCTTTGTAAATGCTGCCTAAGTGCACCTCTAGGGCTGTCACGCAATCTTCGAAGGACCTCCATTCAGTGTTTCTACAATCTGCATAAATAGAGATGCTGAATGATCCCCATAGAAATGCCTTGAATCAGTGCATTACTACGAGGATATACTGACTGGTGCAATAGGGCGATATGCTGTGCATGCGCGCTAGCTGCCTATTGCGTCCCGAGAATATCCTTCTCTATTTCATGATTCTCCCTCTCTTTTCTGCTCTTTTTCCAATATATTTCATTGCTGTCAATGTTTAGTTTTTATCCCAACTTTCTGGTGTATCAATATGTCACAGGAGCCCAAATGTCTGCCCTTTATACAAGCCATTGTTGCTATGTTTAGAAGAATATGCTTTTAGTAAACCACCCCACAGATCTTAAGTTGCCCTTATCATTTCAGAAAATGAATTCATTTTCTTTTGGATCTCTACTTCTCAACTTTTTTTTAATGTTTAAAGACATCTGTCATGTATTTGTGGTCAAAATGATCTTACACTTCTTCAGTTATATTTCAAACACTGAAAAAATTATATTCTTTTAGCTCATCCGGCTGGAAAATAGAATCACTAAAACATGTGGTTTAGTATATTCATATAGATTATTTGATCTTCTCTTCCCCTTTGAAAAATGTTTATATATTTATTTGTTTGCTTTCTTTGGAGAAAAAAAACTGATTGGGTAGTATCTAATTGTTATACGTATTCTCCCAGTCTGTTTTTGTAACAAAATCATCATTATGGAGTGCTGCTATTTTAGCAAAATGTGACATTGAGAGACGTAGAAATTGTGTTTTTTGTGTGTTCTAAACTGAATACATTATTCCACTGTTTATTCTAAAGTAGAGATGTTTTTAAAGCCTCCTATTTGTGTATTTTTATAATGTTCTGTAACCATGGTTGCACATTATAAAATGTCAAGGCGGCAGATACATATAATTCACTTATTATATCACTGTTATATTAGAAGTAACTATAAATATAATTGTGTGTGTGTGTGTGTACCAGATCCACCTTCACTTCTCATCACAAAAACCTGGAAGAAGGCGAGATCTCCCCACTAATCTATTGCCAACCCATAAAATGTTATGGAGGATATCACATGTGCGTATGTTGACTAAAATGCCCTCAATTTGATTTAAAAGAATAAAGAGAGACACTCACACTCACACTCACAAACTACTTCTGTTCTTCTCCTAATTAAAAAGAGCATAAAATTATATAGTAACTTTTTAGTCAAATATGTTGACGTTAATGCAGCGAGTTATTAACACGTTGCTAGAGTATCATAGATGTCTGCAGCTTGTAGCCGAGTAATATTGTTGATGATAACCTGTTTTCCTCACCTGTATCCCTGTTGAACTGACTAGCCGGTTATCCCTAGCATGCGACGACAAGATACCCACCTTAGCTAGCATTGCTCTTCAGACATATATAATTACACTATCTTCCTAGCACCGCAAAGCTAGACATGTTAGCCTGAATCGTAGTAAGCGTGTTAAAACACTGAATATTGCAAGTTGAAACCATGTTTCTTTAAGCGACCTACAAAACATAAAATTGGGGCACCAATAACCTACTTAGCTTAAAACACAGATGACCTCGCTGTTTTTAGAACGCTCATAATCATCTTGAGCCTAGCTACTTTACCACATAAGGGTGTACCGGTCCTAACTATACTCTGATCAATCGTTTAGCTCACACCTGTACCGATAACCGTTATTGCTTAAATCTGTTATTAACATACCCTGTTGCTATTCAGCGGTTCTTGAGATATAATTTGTTCCAGTATACATAAATATAAAATTGTGCAAGTTTCATCATGTACCCATGTGTTACAATTGACTGAAATACATTGAAGGAATGCCGTTGGGGTACCTTCATATGTGAATGTTATATGAGCATGCACTACAAAAATAAAGAATTAAAAAAAAAAAAATATATGTTGACGTTAATATATCAACAAACAAACAGTAAACAGCAAATTGCGGTACAAATAATCCATGATCAAATGATCTATGAATGTAGAAGGTATGTAGGTATGTATAGGTTCCAATAAAAAAAAAATGTACGTTAATTAATGAAACTGTTGATTTTAACAAAAACCTTAATTTATGACTAAATATACTCATAAGAGACAAAAACATCACTGGATAATGTCTTCTCCCAAGATGTACTCTGCAGCTGCAGGCTTACTTTGAACAAAATTAACAAAGCCCCTATTAGGAATTTCTGTTTTAATTATTACCCAGTTGCAATTAGCACTCATTTATCAAAACGTTAAGTAAGCAAAGCTTATTGACCAAATTCACGAATTGCATGTTTCCATATTCATAAAGTATCTCCCCGTGAGCTGTGTCTAGCCGTGTTTGTACATTGGCTTACATCCATGTTAATCGTTCATCACACCATGAAGCCAGATGTTCAAGTCATAGGTCCAGATGTCTGAATATGATTAAGAAGGCAAATGCCACACATTTTCTTTCCAAACACGAGCAGGACATATAGAAAAATAAATCTTTAGACCTTGTCAGCATCAAGAATCTGATTCTTATCTATCTTACAGGGTATCCTAAGAAAAATATATAGTTTTCTTTTGCAAAAACAAAATACAGGTTAAAAACTGCATTAAAATTTCAATGTTTTCAGTATGTTTGTATGGGTCACTGTGTGTGTGTGTCTTAGTATGTTTGTATAGGTCACTTTGTATGTCAGCATGTTTGTATGGATCACTGAGTGTCAGTATGCTTGTATGGGTCACTGTGTGTGTGTGTGTGTGTCAGTATGTTTGTATGGGTCACTGTGTAGGTCAGCATGTTTGTATGGGTCACTGAGTGTCAGTATGCTTGTATGGGTCACTGTGTATGTCAGCATGTTTGTATGGGTCACTGAGTGTCAGTATGCTTGTATGGGTCACTGTGTGTGTGTGTGTGTGTGTCAGTATGTTTGTATGGGTCACTGTGTATGTCAGCATGTTTGTATGGGTCACTGTGTGTGTCAGTATGTTTGTGTGGGTCACTCTGGTGAAGGTCATCCAGACAAAATCCGGTGAAAATGTCCGATTTCTGACTCTAATGGCAATTCTCATATTTACTAAAGCAAACTATGGCTGGAATTCAGTCAGCCAGAGTGAATAAAAAAATATAAAATCTTTCACAATATCACACAATTTAAAGTGTTTCAATTAAAAAAAAGCATATGCTTGCACTCATTGGAATAATAAAGTGCTAAAATGAGTTTAAGTGCATATAAAACACTTGACTTCCCTTCTAGCAATGGGGTAACCCGAAGATCTCCTCAAATCTTCAATCAATGTAAATATAATATATAGGGTGAGTCCAGCTAGGGGAGACAAAAATAATAGAACACAGTGCAACACTGTGGAACCCAATAGGGTAATTATTAAAGTGTCCATGGGTCACTCACACTTTGTTTTCAAATACTGAGCCTTCAGAAATCTTTAGAAATCTCTAGATGTGTATCTTCTAATTATCTAAAGATTTCTAAAGATTTCTGATGGCTCAGTGTTTGACTTCAAAGTGTGAGTGACCCCTTGGCACTTTAATAATTACCCGAGCTAGAGTGAATCGGCAGCAATTGCCTTAATGCATTCAGATTTAAATCAGTGCTTTCGTGTCCGAACCATATACAGAGTAAAGGATTCGGGAGATTCACAAAGCACTGATTTAACTAAAATGCAGAACCAAATGCATCCGGCAGAATGCATATTTGCAAAATATCAAAATATCTTTCACTTGCTTTTATGGAAGCGAACGAGCATTTTAAGAATCATTTGCTGGCTCCGCTGGACATACAGCAAGAAAATGGCTCATCAGAAAACAAAAAAAAAGGCATCAGAAGGATGTTTTACCCTTTAGCATAGAAAGCAGGTGCTACTTAGCATTTGGCATTTCCTATTAATCTCTAGTGTATTTAGTAAAACTTCTGGTAGTGTTAATTCTCAGTGGTGCCACCTTACCTTCAATCAGCAAGCCTCGGACTGAGTGCCACTAAGAGGATGAGGGTGTCAGCTAAGCGTCAGTAGCTCCCCTTTCTGAAAAGTAAGTGAAAAAGGGACGTATCTTTTTCAATCACTTTTCTGAATGACTATCACTAGCACCTAGTCCAAGGCTTCCTCATGGACCTCGGACCTATACAGGAAGTGGAGGGGCTGAGCGATTGGGTGCTTTCATTCAGACTTTGGGGTAAACTGTTCGATGAATTGTTTAGGTGTCTGGAATGGTCCTTTAATTATTCTCTCTAGAATAAATAATCACATATTTATTACTAAAACTCCAACATACACACAGTACGTACAAATTGCATAACTGATGACACATGGATTTAGGTGAACAGAAACCAGAGGTGACACGGAACCTGCAAAAGAGATTACTATGTCTTTGTCACAAAGGCAGTATTAGCTTTTTAATAAGCTCTTTTTTTTATTTACACATATCTCATAGGCATTCTTTAGCGAAATATGCCTCCAAGCTGCACTTAACTTGGATACATTAATAAGAGAGGGATTTAAACATGTCTTTATTAAATCAGAATTGTATCCTTGTAAAATTGGATTACACGCCAGCAAATCTTTTAAAAATTGCAAATCTGATAGATCACATATAGCAAACGTGCCAGAGCTCACTCCTACAGACATAGTTACTCACACTTGGGCAAGAGTGAATGTAACATATGCGAAGTGAGTGCTTATTCATACCTTACCCACTCTTCTGTTCAAGTGTTGTGATTAAGGGAATAACAGTAAAGTTTATTCACTAAACAGTGAATTGTAGTGAAGCTATAAAGCTCTAAATAACTCAAGTCCCTGTTACATTTCTTCACTAATTGGTAGGTATGTCCCTTCTCAGTCTCTCCGATCTGCTGGTGACTTTCTCCTTCCTTGCAGGACTTCTCGCGGGTGGCTTCTTTCCTTTGCCTGCCTACCCCCCATCAGACTCTCCCCTAGTCTTCAATCATTGAAGAAGTCCATCACAACCCATCTCATCAGAAAAGCTAATGGCCTCCCAGAGAGACTTATTTTTCACAAATATGTCTCTAGCTCTCTCCTGTAAGGCCACACTCCTCTCTCACCTGCAATTCTGCTACTTTCCCACCCTGTCACTTGGTTGCTATCCCCCTCAATGCCCTTCCTATTTTTATACCCCACGTCCTCTGTGCTGTAAGCTCATTTGAGCAGGATGACCATCAACCTTTTGTTTCTGTAATATTTCATAATTGTCCCATTTATTTGTTAAATTCCCCCCTTTTTTAAAGCATTGTAGAATAAGTTGGCACTATATAAATGCCAAAAATAATAATAAAAACTAAAAAAATATTGTGAACTATATGCCAAAAAGCTGGTTTGGAAAATTTCCCCTATTTGATTTCATTCATAGCTTGACTATTTTAGACTGAATATCGCAACTGAATTTCAATTCATAATATAGTCAATACACTGTTTATTACTGTTAGTAGGCAGACACTACATACTTTTTAGAGAAGTGATCATTTATTGGTATCTGGATATTAAGAGCAAAAAGAACATTGTAGAATCCTGCCTTGGCTCCCAACATATCTGTGAAGTAACGGATACACTTGGTGGTCTTGGCTGGCACAGCACATTAGGAATATGTGTTCCAGGATGGATACAATCACAAATTACGTTAGTATACAATGGAAAATGTGCTTATAATATAAAATCTGGAAGGGGGAGGGAAGACTCAAACTCATTTATAACTTATCAATACAGATCTAACGTGGAACAAATAAAATGTAACAGAAATAAACGTCTGGACAAGTAATCAAGGAAGAAAATTTTAGATAGATACCATAAGTTGAATCAAAGCATTGTCTGGCATGAGGTTATAATAAAGGGAACTTGTTTTCAAAGAGGAAGATTTCTGGACCTTTGTTCTATTATTTCGGTTTGTGGCTGGTTTGTCAACGCTGGGGCCATTGCTCGCTTCCACAAATAGCAATAAAGTTGGTCCCTAATTCCTTCTCTTTTTGAATAAAAGGAGCGAAAGAAGGGTATTATGAAGACTTTGTAGTTGTTGCTTTAGTAAACCTGTTCTGACGCATAAGACATGGAGTAGAAATGAATCGAAGAATTAAGAGGAACTTATCATAGCATCAGGAAATTTAAATTTGAAACATATTTCAGTGGATTAATTTAGGATTTTTATATAATTGTTGATTAACTTTAAGATCTTAGTACTTACCTACAATGCCCTCCATAATTGTACCCTGATTTACACATCCTTACTTATCAGAAAAGTGACATATTACACATATGACCAAAGATCACACTACTTTTCCTGGCGATAAGTGCCAATGCCCACAATGTGGGAAAGCAGTGCGATCTTTGGTTAGATAACTGAAGCTCACTAAAGTAGAAGTATGCAAGAAGAGAACATCATGAGATATGACAGTTTTCCATAGACTTCTCTCCCTCTAATAGTCTATCCACTTCACTACACACAGCCTGTCATTGGGTGGTACTTCTCTGATCCCCTTCTTTTTATACTGCCTTATACATCAGGTAATTATATAAATAATTTCAAATTATCACCGCTTACGGGTGTGTTCCAAAAGCAACAAAATAGTACAACAGGCAGGCCGTTTTGGTTGATTTGTAATTAGTTTTTGCATTAGCTGCTGCAAGTAGCCACTAAACACCAACTCTGAAATACTAATTTACCATTTTTAGAGTTGCTTTCATGCTAAAGGGACACTATAGACACATTTATTTTATTTTAGAGCTTCCCCGGAAATTTTCAGTCCCAAACAATGTATTCTGAACCAAACTGAAAATGTTGGGGCCAAAATACTTCTGACCCAATAACTTAACCAAATCAATTTGGAAGAACAGAAAATGTTCGCTGTGTACAAGTCTAGTAATCAGCAACCAAGTTAAATATGTGGTGCAACATATTATTATTCCTATTATTATTATTATTTATAAAGTATCAACATGTTGTCGTGCTGATCATCAGACAGACAAACAAACGAGTCAAGACAAGTTGGACATACAGGAACAGAAGATGGTCAGGATCTTGCCCAGTTCAAATGGGCTTACAGTCTACTTTCTGTCCATAAATAGTAGAATTAGTCACAAAGTGAGTTTACAATAAAATAGATTCCATGAGCATAGTATGATGTGGGGGGGGGGGGCGGGGAAGGGAAGTGGGTTAATGAAATGTAGGGAAAGGAAATTGTCAACTTTTTCATTCAAATGTCTTTCTGAAAAGGTGACTTTTTATTGGTTTCTAAATGAATGGTGAATAAGGGAGTCTCTAATGGAGTGGGGAAGGGAGTTCCATAGGAAGGGTTCAGCACTAGAGATGTCTTGGCAAGAGGTGTAAGTATAAGCAAATTATAAGTACAGTCAATGCAGAACAAAGGGGCCAAAATGGGAATATAGGCCTTGTTTTCCTTTGTTGAGACAAGAAGGGCAAATTTGAACCTCCTATTTGTGCATATAGTGACAAATATCTTCAAAATATGATCAAGCAAATGAAAAAGAACCTGTAATTAACAACATTTATCAAAGTCAACCTTTGTTGTGTTTTTTTTCGGTCTCCACATGTATAGTTGAAGATTTGGCAATGGGATCCGTCAGAATGACTGAGACTCTAGAAGATCAAGCTAGGTTATAATTATAACATCGAACGTAAGGAAATTATTATGGGAATCGAGTTTTGAAAACACAGAAAATAAAATAAAGGAAGGCAAGAAAAGGTCATGGAGCGAGATGTATAGCCTTCATTTATATTTACAAGATTGTCATTATAAAAGGTATTCTGTCTAAGTATAGTGTGGGGATGTATGAAAGATGTCGTTGTAGCTGAGTACATGTTCCAGTATTAGACATCTATTGTTGGAAATTTAAAAAAAAAAAAAGTGTTGGGTTGCACATCTTTTAATTTTTTTTGCAAAATAGGAACATTTTATTTAAATAAGTCTAATTGTCTATTAAAATGCATGAGATAATACACTGGATGGTAGTGAATTAAAAAAATGTAATTATCTTTGTATTTGTTAAATTTTGGTTCTCTATGAAAGCAAATTGAGATCATTTAATGTTGCCTAATTGTGAATGTATTAATGAATGGTAATGCTTTGAAAAAAATGTGTAAAGTAATGAAGAGAAAATTAAGCCTTGAGTTTACTTAAATAAGAAATTAACATTAAAATAATAGAAGTGTATTTTTTTATTTTTTAGTTCAATTAGGAATTTGATGATACATTTTTGTTTGGCAGGGAATCTGCTTTGAAAAGACGGGCAGTGTGCCAACGCTCTTATCACTCTCAAATGCATCTGTTAGCCATCTTAAGAATTAGTACGAAAACCTGCGTAGACTTTATTCACGGAGAAAGTGTTCTGTGGTCCTAGGTGGCCTAGCCACCTGCTTTTTTTCTTTAGCTCTAACAGCTGTTATCGAAGACACATCTCATTTATACAGTTAGACTGCTGATGATGACATTACAATTAATCTCTTTTTTTTGTAGCGGTGTCTGTGACATCATTCCGTCTAGATTATGTTTTATTTGTTTTTTTTACTGATACATGGTATTATTATTCCACTGTAACAGGAAATATAGAAAATATACACATAAGCGATTATTTAAATTCCGCGGCATATTTGAGAACAAATGCAGCTTTAGGCAATAATGTGATTCAGTTATGCAACAGCCGCCGTAATGATAATTTAATGAATATTGCCATTTAAATGAGAACTGTTGTTTTTCGCCAATTAAGACAATTCGAAGAAAAAAAAAAAACATCTGTAAAAAAAATAAAAAATAATTGCTTTCCTGGAATCAATAAATTATATGTTATAATGGTGCGCAAAAGAAAAATTATCTCTGCTCTTGTACATGTCGAACAAAGTATTCTGAGAAGATTGCGGACACATTCTGTCAGAACTGCTATGAAGGGCATTTAGTATATTTTTAGAACCCCTCAATGGTTTATTATGAAGTTTCCAGAACCCCTCAATGACATTACGTCACTATATTAGGCCATTCACTCTTATGTATTGTATATATATATAAATATATATATATATATAACAGTCATTGTAGCGGAGCAGCAATATGAAATCCCAATATCTCCAAAGTAAAGCGCTGGAAAGTAAGGCAATATCCCAAATCCCCCAGTAACCGGACGAAACACAGTTCTGGGAGTCAACTGAGGTCTTTATTCACATGCTCCAGTATTTATGCAATTCCCCATGCAAGGGGTTTCCTGAGTCACATCACAGGGGTATTACAGGAGTGGACTACATGGGAAACTTAAATTACAGAGCATTTCTCCCACCATGCACTGCTGTATGAGAGGGATACTCCCACTAGAATATCCTGTTAATTGAGTTATCCCTCCGTACAACAGAACCGGGTTTTAACATGAAAATATATAACTTTTGCTTTATTCGTGTGATTAATATGAATGAACGGCACACGAAAACATATTTTATATTGCATTCACCTAAAAGTACCGAACACCTATTGGGGAACCCAACACTAAAAGACCGGAGCTCCCGAACGGCCTGGAAGTCCAGCGGTGTTCGTGCCATCGAGTAGCTGATTTTAGTTCCAGGCGCTCGACGACCAAACACCGCTGGGCTAACAAAGGATCCAAGATGGCCGCCCGCCGCGTGGTCGGTAGTCGAACGACGGCCACCCAGGAAAGCACTTAACTACCAATTGCAACAATGTTGCAATCCGTTAATTGAAGCCACACGACCATAAGTGTGTGGGCTCTGGTTCGGTACTTGGTTCGTTTCACGAACAGCCGGTAAAGTTGCTGTTCGTGAAACAACCATGTGAATGCTAGCGGCTTTCGGCTGCTAGCATACGAATGCTATATGTTATACAGATAAGCATTAATTTCAACACAGTAAGCAGAATACATTTAAACATAGTAGTGCAGCAGTTTTCCAGACAACCTTTAAAGTCACAGCCATATAATCTGAAGTGGCTAGGTTTGCCACAGTCATTTTATGTGTGAGTTTTTGTTTTATTATTTTTTAACAAGCAAGGATTCCTCAGAAAGCCTGCCAGACGTTTTGTTTTTGCCAGGAACTGTGCACTGTCCGGGTTGGCATGGTATGTTTTTTTTTTAACTTCTAAACTAACTTTGACAACCAGGAGCCAGGTTAGTTTAAAGTCTCTATCTCTATGTGTCTATTGGAATCACATAAGTGGTGACTCCGGAATATAGAACTCGGCATTGTAAATCTCATCATAATAAGATAGGTGTGACATCTAAATAGTATTAGTATAGTATAGTCACACCTGCCTAGTAATAATGATTGGAGTTACACTTTCAACTAATATACTTTCTCCTGTTGTACACAACGGCAATCTGAATCTGTGCTTTTTTGCATGTTCTCCAAAGGAAAAAATAGCAAAGATGATGTCACTATCAGCACACTATGAGGTTTGAAAATATGATATGCCATTAGAATAGCAGGCAGATCATGTAATATAGGTACACTGAACAAAATTATAAACACAACAGTTTTGTTTTTGCCCCCATTTTTCATGGGCTGAACTCAAAGATCTAAGACTGCTAAGATCTAAGATCTTTTTCTATGTACACAAAAGGCCTGTTTCTCTCAAATATTCTTCACAAATCTGTTTACATCTGTGTTAGTGAGCACTTGCCCTTTGCCGAGATAATCCATCCACCTCACAGGTGTGCGATATCAAAATGGTGATTAGACATGATTATTGAAATGATCTATCTACAGAAGACAGCATTAGCGTCTTTAGGAATTTTTGTAGATAAACAATTTGAAAAGGAATCATTTCTGATTCTGATTTAAATTACTTAAAGCAAAGTGCACATAAGAATAAAGGGCTGGTGTACACTGTACAATCTCTTGAATTGACAGAATGAAGCATAAGCAAAACCCTATCGTTTGTCCACTCTATAGTAATAATGTTGCCCCAAGTAGATAGCAGTGGCACAGAAACATAAATAATAAATAGGGTACTTTTACCCTTGGTTTACTCCAAGTACTATGATAGCTTCAGTGATTTGAAGTGGTCATGGTGCCTAGAAGCTGTATGTTTAGAATTTCTGCACACATGGTGTTTAACCCTTTAGTTCTGGCCACATCATAGGGATGTCATCAACCAGCCCAGATCTATATTTGCCTGGCTTGCTGATGTCAATTCTGTGCAACATCTGTTGCACAGAATTGAATTAGTGGGCTGAGAGTAGTCAGCAGACACCACGTTTTATGGTTTCTGTGGCTCTACAGAAGCTAGAAGCGTGTCACTGGACCGCCAGGGAGTATCGGAGCCCGGATAGACCCCAACTAAGGGGCTAACCATACTTTAATATTACCATATAGACTATAAATGTGCATTTCTATAAACCCAAACAGAATTAGGGTAATCCATATTGGAGCATATAGTGAGATATGATTGTCCATGTAGAGCCATGAAGAGGACGAATAAAGAAGGAAAATTAAGTTATAAAAACATGAAGATCTAGAAAAGACTATTGATGATTGTAAGTCTACAGGACTGTTTAGGGCATTTTGATGATATGTTTCTCCAGTGACTTAGCTCTTTATTTAGTTCTTAGCAAATGGGATTATAGCAAGAAAAAACACTAAATTATTCTGCATCTCTGTCATAGGCATGCTACTAATATAAGGCCCTTACAAAGCATTATCCTGTTACTTGAAAACACAACACATACCTGATACCCAGAACAAACAAATTATTCCATAAACCATAAACGCAGATCTGACCACGCACACCTAAGCAGAGCTGTCCTGTTGCAACATGCATCGTAGCACGGTATTAGCCTGCTTCATTCAACTCAAACTGAGAGATCCTTCATGTAAAACATATATTGTATTATTCAATATTTTTTTTAAAGATCTAGATACATGGAAGGGGATAAAACAAAATGAATGGAATAGGAGGGGGAAATAAGCTATAAACCATGAGCCATTTTTTTATTTCTAATTTCCCAATAATTCCTGTATAACCCTTCAAATTAGTCTTTCAATAGAGATATAATGGTGGATACTCTTTGAAACCCGTAGTTGTAGTACTGGTTTCAGTTTCCAAGCAGAACTATACTGGTAAAGGTTGTTTATACGTATATGTCTAAGTAATTGTTTTTAATAGCAAGAACAATTGGTCTGCATGCATCCACTAAACTATTAGGTGCGGAGGAATCACCCGGGCTCCAAGACAAAAGATAAGTCAAGAGGTGCAATAATTTAATTGATTAACTCAGACATGATCTTGATAGGTGTATATTTTGGAACTGAGTGAAACACATACACCCCCAGTCTACTACTGCACCCTTACTTTATTTCCGTGTTTTTTTTATAATAATAACTTCTAGATGATATTGTTCTTCTGTTGGCATCGTCTTTTGGTTTCTGTATCCTAATCGCATACTTGTGCATTTATTGGTATTACATTTACCAATTCCATTATACTCTTATTCGTGAAAAAACACCCAAAGAACAAATAATTGCATACATTGTTTTTGCATGCTACTTCTTGAAGGGACACTCCAGGCACCCAGACCACTTCTGCTCATTGGAGTGGTCTGGGTGCCAACTCCCACTACCCTTAACCCTGCAAGTGTAATTATTGCAGTTTTTTTTTAAACTTGCAGGGTTAAGTCCTCCCCTAGTGGGTGTCTATTAGACAGCCACTAGAGGGAACTTCCTGCTCTATAGCACAGGTTTTCTGTGCTAGAGCGTCGCTGGACGTCCTCACGCTGTGTGAGGACCTCCAGCGTCGCTCTATTCCCCATAAGGAAGCATTGAAATTAATTTTCAATGCTTTCCTATGGGGTGCGCTAATGCGCATGCGCGGCATTGCCGCGCATGCGCATTAGGTCTCCACGGCCGGCGGGCGAGATCAGTCTTGCCCACCGGCCAACGTAAGCAGAAGGAGGAGCGGCGGGGGAGGAGGAAGCAGCGACGTGGGACATGTCGCTGCCTCTGGTAAGTCACTGAAGGGGTTTTCACCCCTTCAGCAACTGGGCATTGGGGGGTGGGAGGGAGAGGGACCCTCCAGTGCCAGGAAAATGGATCGTTTTCCTGGCACTGGAGTTTCCCTTTAATTTGCAATTAAACACATGGCCAGTGTTTTCAGTAATTTGAATCATCCCACTGTATAGACAGAGGGAAAAAAATTAAATGTCCCATTCATGTACAGTAGAAACTTAACAATCCATTTTTCCTCCTGCTTTATAACTGCTCCCTAATCATTAAACTCTAGGAAATCCAAGCACTTACTTGGTAGTAAAGGTTTACATTTCTATACAAACTCGCTTATTAACTTACTTGAAAGTTGTGGCTTTGGATAAAGACAAAATTCAAACACACGTAAGGGTAGGGAAACATTTTAAGATCAATTGGTTTTTCCCTAGAAAAGATGATTATTTGCCCGTTGGTATCTTTATTAATTTGGTACTAAAGAGTGCAGGGCTAACACAAACATATTTCTTGGATTGCATGCGATTCCTTGAGATAATCGTATGTCTACCTAACCTAGGACAATATTCAATTCATTCTGTCATTTCCATTCACGCAGCATGGTTTTGTTAAGAGTGTAATTCCTTGTGACATTTTGTTTCCTTTGGGCAACTGAAAACCATGTTTTGCTTCAATGAAATAAATAGTTGAAGTGCAAATCTAGTTTTTGCAGTGTAGTTCTAGGAAACAAATCGGACAAGAAATTTACTGTGTTACAATATATCTTTTTACAATAAGTACACAAGGTAAATGTCACATTGCCGTGGGCAATAGCATACTGCGTACCTTTGAGTTCTCCATTTATAAATACAACCTTTATAAATATTAATGTTGAAATAAATGGTAGTACATAAATAGAGAGACCGTGTGTACTGCAAAACATATAGAAGAAACCACATATATTTTAACAAGAAAGAGTAGAATTGATAGATATATCTGCTAAGTAACATGGGGGAATGATGAAGTGCTGTATGTAAAACCTATTTTTTTCTTATTATATTTATAATTTATATAGTATGTGTAACAAAAAAAAGAGAGATAAGTAGAGTAATGATGAACTACACATAACATGAAAAAAATGCTTTTTTTCAGTCCCACACCATAACCACTGCAGTGAGCTGTAGTGGTTA
Organism: Pelobates fuscus; assembly: GCF_036172605.1. Classification (NCBI taxonomy): domain Eukaryota; kingdom Metazoa; phylum Chordata; class Amphibia; order Anura; family Pelobatidae; genus Pelobates; species Pelobates fuscus. Next base: position 38,285,351 of record NC_086319.1, on the reverse strand, counting down.
TACTGGCAGGAGGTCCATGGTGCCTTCAAGTGTAAGTAGTCTAACTACTTTCGTACAATTTTACTCCTTAACTGGGATGCATGACTTAGCTCATTGGCTTAGAGCAATCAGCTATCGCACTGTAGGGCGTAGCTCAGGAGAGATAACTGAAGATCCTGATCATTCCAGCCCTACTAGCTACTGAGAGGAGGTAGGTTGTCTTGACTGGTGGACTTTAGGTAAGCAATCAAACCATTCTAAAATGTAATTACTTACAATGGGGGGACCTAGGGCTCATCCTGGCACCATAACCACTACAGCACAATAAACTGGTTAAAGTGTTTGGATTGTTCTGTTAAACAAGTAAAAAAAAATGTTTTAAAAAAATTAACATTTTCACATATAATGCTGCATTCAGTTAAGTGTATTTGTGAGAATTCTAAGACAAAAGTGTATTACTCTCATGCAGTATTTGAGAATCATTAAAGTTACTTTTTTTTAAATATGCAGCCTGCAAATAGTGCTAGATTGATTCAACGAGAGTAACTGAATATTGGAAAAAATAAATTATTTGCCTAATTTTTCAATGTGCAAGCTGTATGGTATACCAAATATGGGAGAGCAAGGAATGATTATATAGAATAAGAGGCTTGTTTTGGATGCTAAGTGTATACATTACGACATTAAAGTGACATATAACTACTCAAAGTAACACCTGCTACTAGTAGCTAAGATAAACATCTAAACCAACAAACACTGACCAGTGTTAATTGGTTCACATTCCCGAACAACTTATAGAAGAAATGTATCTTTGTTCAAGTCCTCTTACTTGTTTTGTTAATGATGTGATAAAGATTATATAGCCGATTAAACTTAAATTTGAGCTATTAAACCTTCATGCACAACACTTTGCCAAAAAGGCATAGTAATTAAAAATCACAAACAATGCATATTTCTTATTTACTAAATGTACCTCTTTCTATTTAGGTTTTAACTAATAATATAAAGACCTTAGAATCTGAAACAGGAATTTAAAACCCAAATTCTGAAAGGTAGCAGAACACACTGATTCATGCCATACCAGGATTAGACTTAGGAGATTTGAACGGAACCAATAAATTGAGAGTGTCTCACTTCAGTTTTTCTGAACTGCTGACTTGGGGAGATATTAGAATAGAAAGTTTTAACACTACTCAAGTGATACACAGTTGGTAATTGTAATGGCAAAAAAGCCTAAAACTATGTTGAGGTAGTACTGGTCTATCAAACCTCTACTACACTTCCTGTTCTGCATTGACAATTTGGCTGATATGTTATATGTCTCAAATGATACGTAGTTTAATAAATAGTTTAATTGGCTAGTACATCAAGATTATGTCCTCTAAAAGCCAGGTTTAATAAAACCGATGCTTGCATATTAACATTAAATTCTGATCCAAATTTAGACCCGAGAAGAGGAGCCAACTAATTTCTTAAAAAGTTCTTAGTTGCTGTTCAAATACAGTGTGAAGGATAATAAATTATGGACTTCTCAAAAACAGTCAAGGCTGATAGCCAAAAAAAGAGCCAAACAAAAATCTTAAAGACGAATAAATCGTCCATACAATGAATTTTACGTCTTTGTAGAATTGCAGAGATGTAGACAAAACAATAAAAGAAAAAAAAGAAATGAGGCAATGACACGAGAGACCAAATGACAATGGACCCAACAAAGAATTGAATCAAGGAATGAAAAGTCAGCAACTAAAGATGTAAATATAATTAAATATAAATTAAATATAATTGACTAATGGTTAAGCTAAAATTGCATTTGTCAGCATACCTCTTACATAATATAAATGTATCACATTATTAACATGTGCCATTGTCCAGTTTTTGATTGAGAAATACTCTTAAGAAAAGGTTACATAAGACTCTACCCAATGATCAATGGACCCCATTTCTTGTTCTATGATCTAAGTGATTTTCATACATTTTTAATGCATGTGTTTCATGTTTTGTTTTTTGTTTTTAAATAAAGTAATTAATTTTATGATTAGTTGAAGTAGATAATTTACTCTTTATAGGGGACAATAGCCACTAACAATCAATTTTAATGTCTGGAATTCTTCTGATAAGTCATTAAACATGTTAAAGTACTTAAGCCGTGTCTTCGGGTTTAAACTGACCGGAATTAAATCTATCTATGTCCTATGCTGCTAGGATCCAATCGTTTTATGGGTCAATGCACTTTGAATTCTGAGATGCCTTATGCAAATCCCTGTTGTAAAGATCTAGGTTATGTGAATATTTGTGGTTTTCTGTGAGTCTGAAAATTTCTGGCCATTGCCCTCTGACCTTCGTCATTAATAAGATGTTTTGTTTACCCACATTTCTTTCTTACTGGAATTTAGTTCACAAGTGTAGTTTAAGTATAGTTGTAGCTGTTGGATGCAAGCCATGTAGCCTCTTAATAGGAACTCTAGATCATGAAAGCTCTGAGAAAAGGACAATGCATCAGGCGTATGGAGGTCATCCACAGGAAAGAACTACTAGAAGTGATCGGAACAGCTCCTTTGTGGTTTGTGCAATTATGGTGCAGGAAATGGTGTGATCTCACATTCCAGAATCCTGTATCATTACAGCATGAGCAGCCATAGAGCGGTGATGATCAAGCACTATTAGAAACACTGTATGCACTGTGATGGTTGTCATTCCCATTATAATATTTTGTCATACAGCTAAACTTACTGACCTTTTTTTTTCTATTTTGAAAGAAGATTAAGTTGCCTGCCTCTTATTTTGATGTATATATCGAAGTTTCTTGGAGAATCTGTAGGACACTCTTGATGTTTACTAACGAATGATACTGTGCTCAAATTTTCCACGCGCGCACTCACCAGTGGTGAGTGTAGAATCAGCCCCAATGAGCAAATAATTCAGTTCTAATCAGTGTCCAATGGATCCACACTAAACAGAATACTTGAAATGCTGCAATATACAGCTTGCATTCCTTTCAGACAAGCTAACACAATAAAGAGGCGAGATTAAATTCCTCTTTTCTCCTCCTAATACATATAGATGTGCAGAGATGCTTAAAAAGGTAAGTGTTAATCTGAGAGATGCAAGAGAGGGAAATAATCATTTTTTTCCCCTAACTTCACTTTGATTAACTTGTAAATCATATACTACATGACTACAATTTAATCTATACATTGTATGAGCCATATTGCATCAAATGTGGAGTCTACCGACAGCTGTACAAGGTACCCTGCACTGCCCCATGTTCTTACAATTCTCGGATGCTAGGCTATCCTGTTCATCCCCATAAGTCACATAGTAGGAGGAGATTAGTAGTGGTGAAAAACATTTAATCCAGGCTAATAAGGTATGTAATTGTCAACCTTTTTTGTCTAATCGCTTCCTTCTGCCCTTATCTCCCCCAATTCAAATCTCTGCTCCTTGTAGTTCTGGGCCTGTCCTATTATATTAGGTCTTAAAGGTAAACGATAGGCATCAAAACAGCTTTAGCTTAATGAAGCAATTTTAGTGTATAGATGATGCCCTGCAGTCTCACTGATCAATTCACTGCCATTTAGAAATTAAATCACTTTAGTTTAAGTTTAGTCACACCTTCCCTGACTGTGACGTACACGATCTGCGTGACAAAAATGTTTTTTTACTTTCAATCAGATGTTAACTTTAGCTTTAGTTTTTATCTCTTGCTCTGTAAATTACACTGTAATCGCACATTGCTGGAGGAGGCTCCTGTAGTGTCTAGCATGCTATTAACAGAGCAGAAGTTAAGAAATTCTAAATTAAACAGAATGTGCAATAAAGGAAGTGTAAATGTTAGATCTCTCTTTACAGGAAGTATTTAGGAAGGCTTTGCAAGTCACATGTAGGGAGGTGTGACTTGGGCTGTATTAACAAAGAAATTTTACTCTAAAATGGAAATGAGCAGTGCGACTGCAGGAACATGATCTATGCACCAAAGCTGCTTTATTAAGCTAAAGTTATTTTTGGTGCCTATAGTTTTCCTTTAAGGGACATTCTACAAGAGATATTATAAAATGTCTTGATGATCTACTTTCAACACTAGATAATTGTTCTTTTTGGATATTGGCTATTCATATTTTCTACCCTTGTCTGCCCTTTCTTAATCATCACATTTTTCTTTCAGAAGGTTTTGTGTCTCATCAATCTGACAAATATCTTTCTTGTTGATAAGGTGGATATCTTACACAGAGGCTTGTACTAAGGTTATCGCAAGGCATCTATGTAAGTTTGGAACACAATTTGATCTGTTATTTATTCAGATTTGCTTTCTTTATTTTCATACTCAAATCTGTTGCATGTTTTCAAACAAAAACGTACTAAACCTTGTTCAGCAGATTGGCAGTACTTGGGTCTCTTTGGGAAATAGATATAATTAGGGTTAATATTAAAATGATGCATAGAACTGCTTTGGCACAAGATATATATATGCAATGTGTTACATGTTAGAAAATCCTCAGAGAGATGTTAAAGTGAAAAGCTTCGGGCTCGTTAATATTTTATATGTATCTAAACTGATGAAAGGCAAGAATCCATTAGCATTTTTATTATAGCACTTTAAAGGGGTTCATAATGTTAATCAATCTAACATTAGGTTAATGGGTATAGATTTCATACAAGCCATTAGATTAAAGAATGGATTGGAACTGTGTAAGATATTTTTCTACTTTATTGAACAAGTAGTTTACACAGAATGGCATAGTTAATTTTAGTATTAGGTGGTTGTTTTATTTTTTGGGGCTATAGGTTCAGCCAAGATGATGTATCCTCGTCCCAATTACCCACACTCTCTCTCACACACTCTTAAAAGATGAGCTACACACATGCACATACCTAAGAAGACATGATTGTTTTTACATGCACATTTGCACATTTACATGCACATAACTACCCACTCATACAACTATTCAACCACGTACATACATATATATATATATAGATACACATACTCAAAAGGCCAAAAAAACACACACACACATACAGTATTCCACCATATATTTAGTCAGAATAGTCCTAATTATGCCCCTGTTAATGGTGCTGTCTTCTAAAAAACTAAACCTTATTATAGTGAGATGGATCTAGGGTTAGTGGAACAGGTACTTAGGACTAGAGCTATCCACATTAGGCATGAGTATAGAATATAAAAAAAAGAGAAAAGTGCTAGTGCGCATGAAACATATAGAGACACCTCCAAACTATTAAAGTGACTCTCAATATGCAAATAGTGGTGTAATTAGAAACCCAAAAACAAGTGTGTAGACCCAAACACTGACACGTATATACTTATAGCCTGTCAGTAATAGCAGCTGGGTTCTGTAATATGGGAGACAAAAGAGTAGGGAGGGGGGACAACAGGAGGCACTCCTAGTGCAATAAAGTTAAAAATATAAAAATATAAATACATATATAAATATCCCTGTAGATAAAAAACTCACAAGTGTAGAGTGGTATACGCCCCACTCACGGCTATCTTGCCCAGGGAGGATCAGCCCCTTGGGTACGTGGGATCCAAAGAAAATCTCTTAGTGACCACTGTGTCAGACGCAAGAAATTTATTGACATAAAACAAACTCCAAGCAGCAAAACATAAAAAACGGATAAGTCCACCGCAAGCTCACCACACCATATGGAGATCTGAAGCAATGAAAAAGATAAAACTTTAGTCTTTCTCCTGTGCCTCTCGCCGGTGGATGTTTCTTGATCACTTCCGTGTGTGTCGATCCCGTGGTCACGTGACGCGTTTCGCCCCGCCTCTTGGGGCTTTCTCAAACGACCATATTCTCCTCCCACTAAAGTACGTATTATATATCGGATGTCCTCAGGCCGTGATCCAATCGGCCTTTTAGTCTCTTAATGTTCAGATTTAAAGTCCAATATCCCTCCATTTCAAGACATCCGATATAATCCTGCAATTCTTTCAAAAAATATTCTATAGCACATACCTAAATACATACTATAAGCCAATCTAAGGCATAATCATACACCAAGTGAATACAGTCATATGTAAATAAAAACTTCCCTAACACATAGAAGAAAAATTCCATCAACAAATCCACATTTAAAAAAAGGGAATGATCTCCTAAATGTAAAAATGTAAATCAGCACATCATATGGAAATACAAGAAAAGGGATATCACAAGGAATTAACCCCTACAATAAATGTATCTATATTATATAATAAAAAACACATAATAAGACCTACAATAATACAATGATAAAATATATAAATATAAATATAAATGTAAATAGGCATGAGTATAGAATATAAACTGAGAAAAACAAATTTTTTTCTTTGGGTTATATAAATGGCACGTGGAGTAGGAGATGGTAGGCAACTTTGGGCAAGTGCAAACATACTACCCTATTTGTGCACAAAGCTCTCTGATCTCTGTTGGTGGTCCTACTCATGTAGTGTTTGTGATACATATCGGTTTGACAGATGGAGGTTGCTGGAGCTGCAGGTGTGACATCATATATCCCTGCAATTTCAATCAGTATGACCGACACAGATTAATGAAGCTTTGTGTCTAAGAAACACAGTCTCCAACAGTGGCAAGAAGAATGTGTTATGTTATGCGCACTATCTCTTCTCACCCTGCACTCTCCCTAGAAAACCATACATACTCATACCAACCATACATACTCATCATGGTTTGACTGCTTGCTTGGTCCCAGATATTAAAGTCCACAAACAATATGCCAGTAGACCAGTCCAGGCCTGAAGATCATTGAAATTCTGGGCTAGCCAACATTCTGCACATTTCTTACCTGCTGCTTGACTTCACTAATGCACCTCCTGCTATTTTAATTCACAGAAATTATAGTGTCCGGCATGCTTATGGCCTTGGAGATGATTCCAAACCTTCTTGCTGCTCCCGTGATATGGAGGCCAATAGATCTACATTTGAAATAGCAATGAGAAAATACATTGGTGATTTATACTTTCAGTGTTAGATATATTTATTAATTTCCAAAAATAAAGTCTACATATTTTTATAATCTACATAAGACGTATGTACGCTTGGTGATTAAATATTCTGGACTTTAGCCAAAACTCCCTACAGCCCTTCTATGTAAATGGTATATCCCTATTATTTAATATCTCTGTTAAACACAATGATAGTTCATAGAAAGTTATGTCTAAATTATCAACCAATTTTGTCTCTTTTCCAAGATTAATTGCTGCAATTTCAAGGTTTATTGCAAGCTTTTAGTCCTCGGTAATAGCATACAATAAATCTAAACGTGACAGCATCCCCCAAGCAAACATACATCGCAAACAATATCAAAAAGTGTTTCTTAAAAAAATTTTTTTTTTTAAATACCCTTATAAAATGTATAGAACATCACAATGCATTTACACTTTGTAATCTGTTTAATGAGAAAATTCAGTGCTGTTTATCCCTAATACACCTTTCCTATAGTTTGGATTTGTAGACATATAAAATATACAAGACTGTAATTAGTCAATAGTATCTGCCCGTTGGACCTGAGACAACACGAAAGAAAGAAACAGGAGTCTTTGTATGAGGTTTTATTCAGAGTCCATGTTAAAATACAAGCTAATCAAAAACATTGTATCTTGTGCACAATGCAAAAAAATCCATTACTAAGTAAAACCATTCCTGTCCCACTTTTACAGAATTTCCATTACTTAAAATAACAGTGAAGTGTGCAGAATATGTTTATTACAATCAAAAAAAAGGAATGTTTCTTAAGTCAGTATTTTATTACCTTTATCTAAAGTACTCTACATTTTATCTTTTATCTTATTATTGAGATTGTTTCAACAACAAAAAAACTATTTTGCATCTGGTATTAGAAACAATTGGCATTATTTAATTGAGATAAATGTATTTTTTTGTGAATTCAGTCCATTCAAAACGTTGCCATTCCATGTTGGCCTAAAAGACTCACTCAAAGACACTCAAAACATTATAATCCCTAGAGCGCTACAGCTGCCCAATTATAAGTAGTCAAACTGTTCTAGACTTTTGACCTGGGTTGTACTGGCCAACCTCCTACCTACCTCCTCTCAGGAGAGCTGGAAGTTATTGCTTAGGAGTTTCTGTGAGCTCTCCTGAGGTAAGCCCTGTAGATTAGAGATACATTTTGGCTGAGAGTGTTAGACTCTCTGCCAGTGAGCTAAGTCATGCACCACCAGGCAGACAGAGAGCTCCTGGCCGTCCTGTCGACTATAGAGGAGATGGGGATTCCAGGTAATAAGTCAAACCACTCTAAGACAGTTTGACTACTTTCACCGGATGGGAGTCAGGACACTCCTGGCACCATAACCACATCATACAAATTAATTTATTTTTTAATGTTTTTTTTATTGAAAAAGTTAAACTATATCCTGATTGTTTCATATCTTGATTATTTCATGCAGACAATTTCCTTCTCACTGGTTATAGAAGGATTTACTGTCAAACTGAGAGTTTCAGGTTCCTATAACCAGTTCAATAGACTCACCTCAGCCCAACTAGTGAACATAACTCAATGATTTACTTGCATACAATGGACAATAGCATTCATTAGTTCCATACTTTATCATTAGCATTAGCATTAGTTCCATATTTTATCATTAGCATTAGCATTAGTTCCATATTTTATCTTTAGCATTAGCATTAGTTCCATATTTTATCATTAGCATTAGCATTAGTTCCATATTTTATCATTAGCATTAGCATTAGTTCCATATTTTATCTTTAGCATTAGCATTAGTTCCATATTTTATCATTAGCATTAGCATTAGTTCCATATTTTATCATTAGCATTAGCATTAGTTCCATATTTTAGGCCTTTGGGGAAACTCTCACGAAACTTGGTTGCAGTGACTGTTCAGCTCCTAAGCTACACGAGAATGCAACGATCGGTGTACTGGAAAATATTAAAATAATATTTGTATTTTGCAGTACAGTGACTGGCCCATTTTCAAGCCTTTTTAGTTTGTCTGAATCGTTTTTTTCAGAATATTTCACATGGGCAATTTTCAGACAAGCTGAAGTGCTACATGGACGAATATTGGACTACCCAATATTGGATTGCTACATTTTTGAGCCAATGTGATTTGGCTAAACTGAATATTTCCATGTGTACAAGTCTACAACTTATATAGTAAGTAAGTAATCCGTGTGTTTTGGATTGTAAGAGACCGCCAATGAACATGATGTGTCAAGAAAGCTAAGAAACTGGAAAAAAGAATTTAAGATTCTTTTGACTTTTCTATTTATTTGCCATTTACTAATCCAATAGTTGTTAATTCTGTCAAATTTTAATCTGAAAAGATTGCAGGGTTATTCATTAAAACAAAACAAATCCAGTGAAAATAGCTGAATTCTGACCAAATGGCCAAATTCCAGCTGAAATGTTCCCACTCTTGGCAATATCAGGACGTTCTCATTGTTTGGATTTTCCTGCTGTGAAGCCTCAATCTGTGCAGTTCCCTGGGGTGAAGATGGATTTTTTTTCTATAGTGTGTTTTTTTTATTTTCCTTTTCTGCGTTCTTTAAAATTTCGACTTTTATTTTTAAAAGTTGCTTTGTATGATGGGTTTTATTTGGTCTTCTTAGGGCTTGAAGATAAGACTTCAGATGGTAATTATAATTTTTAAAGTTAATAATCTTAATTGGCTCCTTACTTATATTAGGATTCACCCACAGCTACTGAGGGGGGCAATTGCAATTTTAGAGCCCACACCCATGGGTGGGGGCTGGAGGAGATACTATATCTTTCCAAAGTTCCACACCCAATGCTCATTGGTGTGGGGTAGTGGGAGGACTATGCCACCGCCCTTTATTTTACAGTCTCAATCCCATTTCTAGGTAGCAATGGCTGCCCAGTCCTTAGATTTAAACGTTTTGGAGGTATGACCTTAACTGCACCATGGTAGGTGGGGTTAGAGAGGTTTTAGACTGTCTTTATAGAATATTTTGAGGGGTTTTTGACCCCCATAGGGTTATTTCTTTTTTCTGACTATTTAATGTGTCTGTTAGCTAGCAAATTCTCGCACTGCCTAGGTATATTTAACTATTTGCCTACTGGCTGCTAGTTTTAATTTTGGGCTCAGATTTTAAGTATCCTAGAACCAGATCTGATGTGTTCGAGTCCAGATTGCAGCTATTGGGCTGTGTTCGGTCTGGCTGAAATCCAGACAAAACTCCATTTGGTGTCTGAATTGCAATATCCATACATTACTAAATAGTGTGAACAATGTATGGATTTTGCAGTCCACATGGCCCTATATGCAGCAGGATGGTTCTGTACAAATGTGGTTGTTAATATAGAGAGAAGAAAAGAAAGGAATAATTTTATTTATTCCTTCTTAAAACAAGATTAGAGAATGCAATAATATATTAATAATTAGACAACACAATTTACAATTAGACAACAAAAAAGACATCATTATTAAAGTTCATGGGAATTTTAAGTTTGTGGGAAGGAATATCAACGACTGCCAAGTCAGTTTGTTTCTTTCTGTATAGTTCTGTTTTGCTTTTCTCATTTTTAATTATTATTATTTTATTATGTTATTATTTATATAGTGCCAACAAATTCTGCAGCGCTTTACAATGGGTGGATGAACAAACATGTAGCTGTAACCAGACAAGTTGGACACACAGGAACAGAGGGGTTGAGGGCCCTGCTCAATGAGCTTACATGCTAGAGGGAGTGGGGTAATGTGACACAAAAGGTAAGGATAGTATTAGACTAATAACAGTTGCAAGAGAGTAATCAGTCGGGAGCTATTAACAGTTTCATTGATACGCGATTATGATTAATTAAACTAAATCAGTCTAGCTCTGTGAAATTTGTTGTTGCTATGTTAGAATATTAGAATATGATACTGCGTTAAAAATCAGACATTTGCATGGGTACTAAACAATCAAATACACATTATTTTCTGCTTTTAACTTTCAAATAATTAAATAATTTACTATGTCCTCAATTTTTACTTTTAGACATATTTATAATCTGTGCTGAACGCAGCAGCATACGAGAAAGGCAAATGTACATATTAAAGTAATTCATTTTGATGCATTTGTCAGAAATACATTTCCAAAAAGAAAAAATATTGCTAGCAATACACAAATATTTATAGATGTATTCTTTCTTTGATCTGACTGTGTGGGAAACATACATAATTGTGTAGAAAAACTAGTCCTATCTAAAGTTGTCATAAAGTTAAATTTGACATATTTAATTTAGTCTATATCTTTGCTGTATTTTCATTGTTAAAGTTGGGGGGAAGGTGGGCTGAGCTACCTAATATTTTTACAAAACCATTGGTTTAAAACTTGATTTTCCAGAACTTCGAGAAGCCAGGTGAGGAAAGACCTTTTGATTAATATCTAAATCATGTGAACGTCTATCATGATGATCAATGAGGTTTTTGCATGTTCTACTAAGTGCAAACATGAATCACACCTCCATGTACCCTGAGGAGTTTCCTCTTCTCTTTAAATGTCAGACTTTAGTAATTGTTTTTTATACTTTAAGTACCATAAGTTTGAGCAATAGATAAAAAAAAATGCTTGACCCTCAGGCAATGAAAGTTTCAAAGGTTAAAGGAAATGCTATGGGGAAAGCCAATGGGTAAAAAAAAGACTAACTTTCACCTGGCTGTAGAAATCAGCCCGGGGCAGGACTGGGTGATTCTAAGAATGGTTACAGGTGATAATCGGAACGTGGAACGCTTTTATATAATGGGTATTGTCTTGATAATAACACACTGTGTGTAATTGCATTTTCTAATAGTTTCTCCAAAATAAAATCACACTATCCCTGTAACTAACATTATAGCCCAAGGCCATTAAATTGTCTACATTCATAAATAATTAATAACTAGGAAAAACAGTAATTACACATAGCTACCGCCATCTATTCAAAAAGTACTCCCCGATATTGGCCTCGATTTAATATTTTTGAAAAAGCTTTTCAAATGAATTAATATTTTTTGGGGAAAAACTTTTTTAAATATTTTTTTTTTCCAAAATATTAAAAAGTCTAATAAATATATAATATACACAACAATATTTCACTAGATTTTTAAAAAATTATGTTAAAATAGTTTTCAAATATTACATCATTTAAAAATATTATATAGTTTGAAAAACTTATCCAAAAATATTAAATCAAGGCCAAAATTGAATACCTTTCAAAACTTAGAGATTTAGTCTAGACATCTAATGTAGATCAAAGAAAGATGGTGGGAAAATATGCTTCTGTTATTCTGTTACCTGATGTCAGGTAATCCATTACCACCTTAAGGAAACATATTTTTTTTTTACCATTACACTCAGCCACCATTAAGGAATTGTTATAGTTCTTTTATATCCAGATGCCCCCATGTATATGACAACTCCTATTCTTTTAGTAAAAATAGAAAATGAATCCAGGCACTCCAAGGAATGGAGTGCCTGGATTCATTTTCTATTTTTACTATTATATTTGGTCCATTTTGGTACTGGGACATATCCAGTGAAGCACCCTGGATTCCTTGGCAAGGGGTGGAGTGCACTTCCATCAATTTTCAACTCCTATTCTTTTAGCCCAAAATTAAGAAATACAAATTTTAAACATCAAATATGACAATTTTGATATTTTAGAGGTGATTTCTGAGGACAACAACAAACATCTGATTCTCATGCCTCCCCTGTGCCATGGCACAATACAGCAGGTGGCGTGAGGGCATGCTAGGACATCACAGCAGTATTCCCTCTGCTCCCTGATCCCCATTTCCATCCCTATGAATATAAATCAGAAAGCAAGTCCTACCTGAGGTGGAGCATACCTTAATATGGCTGTTCCTTTTATGGTGTGGCATGTCTCTGGAGCTTCTTTGGTGGTAAGTGCTGATGTCTGCTGCAGCTCCCACGCATATCTTCCTCCTTGCCACAACATTCAAAAATGGATCGATGGGAGGGAAGCCAGGTCTGTGTGTGGACCGTGGTACACTGAAACGCAGCAGGCGCCATCTTGGCTTAGGCCCCGCATAGTGACATTCCGTGTATAAGACGACCCCCAAATTTAGACTAAAAAAATGTAGAAAAAAAACAGTCTTATACATGGTATATTTCACTATTTATTTTTTGGGGTATTCAATGTGTACCAATCAGAGCCTCAAAAAGCCTCAGAATCTCAATTTCGTTTACAATTTGTGTGACCTCCAGTCACAGCCAACATTAACCTGTTTTATTTTTTTCTAGATAAACACCTTCTTATGTCCATTGTAAGGCAAATCTACTTATCTCAATTACAATTTGTTTCTAACCTTTGATCTCTAACCAAGCCTATATTTGGAGTTTGGCATTTTGCTTGTTAGTTCATTAACTCTTTTACTTAATTAACTTAGTTAACTTAGTGTGGCCTGGACTATTCACTGTACAAATTATTTAAACTAATATTGACAAGGACCAATTTTGGCTAAATAACTGTTGGAATAATTAAGAAAAAAAATAAGGTTGCAATTTCTTAAAATCGAGCATGTCATGCATTTTAAATGTAGGCCCAATTTCCATTAGTATTAAACAGTTGTGGTTTTTCAGTATAGACCGAGATTTTTCTGCACTATTTTCATGTTTTTCTTTACTTTTTTTATGCATACCAACACACAGCAGATTTTCAATGTATTGATTTATCTCCTTCTTACTCTCCCTGCAACAAGGCAATTCAATTACGATTTAGCATGTAAAGACTTAGTTACATTCTCATTCGCGCCATTACTGCTTTAATTCTGCAACAATCAAAATCTGTCACTCTGCAGAGACACTGTAAATGACAGCCATATCCATCATACCTACTGTATGCGTCAAACGTGTTATTACTGCTTTTCTACAGAATGAGATATTTAACATAATCTGGAAAAAAGAACCTCCCCAAAAAGTCCATACAAATAAAACTGCCTATAATTACATGATATTTATTTCTCTGGTACTCCTGAACCGCAATATATATCGGACATATCTAAAAAGCGTGACACTTTTTATTTTACCCAAAATTATCTTGGCAGTGAAGGGGTTAAACGCTAGTTGCTGTCACAGTAATATAACCTATGACAATGAATATGTATCAATACAAAAAAAAAAGAGTTATGATAACGTAAAATATAAAGTTAAAAGACATAACATTTCTGTGGATGATTTCGATTTCTTTCTTGGTAAGGCCTTCTGTGGTGTTTCTAATAAAAATAAAATAAAAAAATAAAAAAAAAACGATTCCACACATTACTGTCTGTGTATATGAGGTTGTGGCTTTGCCACGATTCCAAGTCCTATCGTAGTTTACAGGCTTTGGTTTGTCTAACTGAATTGGGCATTCATGTAACAGGAAATAGTATAATATCAGCACAGAGGAGACTTCATGAAGTGGGCCAATTGTGTTTATACATACTTGGTTTAGAAAAAGCAATCCATAACTCTGAATATGTGTATATTTTTCTTGCAGAAAACATTTACTTTAACTACATGAGTACACATTTCTAGTGACAGGTCAGCTGACAAAATTCATCATTGTGATAGGGGATTAATTTATGATTAGTCTGGTTAAGGCGCAGGTAGTTTATTAGCTACACAGTATAATAGCACATTACGCCGCAGTTGACAGCATCCTGAATGAATACATTGTGTGAATTGTTAGCAATTGCTTTTGGTATAATAAAACGAATGCCACTCCTCTGTTTCCCTCTGCAAGAGTTTACTGTGCTTAAACAAGCCACATTGACTGAACTGCACTTAATTTAATGGATCACTATAATAGTTCATGCTCAATGGCCTAACTTTATGAGTTTACTTGCTGCTTGAGAATGTGTTGTCTTGTTTTTAATTTTTTTTTTTTTTTACATTTCACAATATATGCATTTTCTGTGCTCCAGACAACAATGCTTCATTCATTCTTATAAAATATATACAGTTTAGGTCAGGATCAAATATGTGTCGCATCTATTACCAGTTGTACGTTTTCTAAGTTTGGAAAAGTAAAGAAAATATTAGATAGAGTTCTTGTTTTCTAGAGATTTATCTGGCTGTGTAAATGCATTTATTTTATTGTGGATAAACCCGGACGGTCCAGAAATGATGGAGAGATAGAAAAAAATACATCAGACAAACAAAAAATACAACATAGGAAATACATGTACAGAGAGGGGTGAATGTGGTATGTATGGACCTCAGAAAAAAATATGCATTCTTCTGTTGACCTTTCTTCCTCTTCTTTATGACAAATTGTTAAGGATAAGGCTGTGAATAAAGGCATGGTCTGATCAAATATTGACTTCCAGATCAAAGGGATCACGAGGCATACAAAGCGTATATAGCGTTTGCTATACATGGTGGATTTTACATAATTAATTTACAGTTCTAATTTTAAGCAAAACTCTATATTCAAAAGGTCTAATTCTAATCTCTAAGAGTGTGGATGTGTCATGCATAATCTGATATTCTCACAACAATGATTGAGCTACAGTCTATTAAATACAAATACTTGCATGGAATTGTTTGCTGATTGCAGTTGTTTTATGTATTTATTCCAATAACGTTACAGTGCAAGTAAAATTTGACTCAACTCCAAATATACATACAGCCACACAAACTGCTTAGTAATGAAAGAAAAAGGATGTACTGAAATAACAGAGAAGATATCTGGATGATTTGTAAAAAGTAAAAATAGAAAAAAGTCCCAAATAACATGGGCATGCAGTCACTGCCATAATCGTACAAGGTATGAAAGGAGCAAGTATGAATGGGTTACCCAGTTTCTACAGTATTACACTTCCGATTATTTCTTCTTCCACCTTCCTAACCTGAGAATAGTAATATCAAGGAATTCTTCTTTGGTTGGGGTTGTAGAACTCTCAATTTTCTATCTGGGACTCTGAAAATATATTCATGCACAGGTCCCACCAAACCTTTTTTTACATCCCTTTAAACTTTGAACAGTAAAAACACTGTTTCACGACAAACAACATTTTGAGCAAATACACAGCCCTTTCTTTAACCCCTTAAGGACCAAACTTCTGGAATAAAAGGTAATCATAACATGTCACACATGTCATGTAAATATCCTCCGGCAAGGAAGACACTTATTGAAAGCATTCATTCTTATTACAGATCGTCCAGTTCTATCCAGTACTTTGATCCTTCATAATCAGTCAGTATGGGTTTCCATTTCTGTATTTATCATACAAACTTTTCCCATCCTTTACGTTACATATACAGTACTTCTCGATCAAGAGCAAAATGTTTGACCAGGTAAGTCTTTAAACTAAATGAAAACTATTCATTAGCCAGGGAATGGCAAGCTTCCCAAGGTTCACATTACACAAATAAACTAATTTCCCCATTTGTAGAGATATCACCAGCTGCTTAAGGCAGATAAATGAGAGTGAGAGAAGCACCTTAATGACACAGGGTATAGACTGTGTGACAGTAGGTGTTACAGATGATGCTCACTTAGTAATAGAAGCATTACCCTCCTTATGTCTTCACTGATGTTCTTGCTGGGAACGCAGGGGAATTGTTCAAAGATCTCTTTCCCCTGCTTCCTTTATTGTGAGCTACACAAAAGTGAGTTTAACTAGTATAAGATGGTGTATCGACAACGTAATGGATGAGAACTAAAGCAGAAAATAGAGACCTGCGTCTCCGGGAGGCAGAGATCTAAAAAAATTTCATTCCAGGGCCTAGACACCAGGCTCAAGCTGATTGTAGGGAGCTGACAATAACGTGGAGTCCTATAATATAATGCCCCTAATCAATTTATTACGTCCCTGAGCATTGTATCTATTTACTAGATAGAAACTTTGGCACCATGTCTGCATTTATACTAATTATCAGCCAACATCAAGCCTACCAATAGGTACTTAATCCTCTTTAAAAAGGAATGGGGTGAAGAGTCAGCGCTACGTAGCCACAGAGAAATATAGTTTAGAACGGCTGCACACCTTAAAAGGGGAGTTCCCCTAATCCCCTTATATAAGTAACATAAAACACGAAAACAGAAATGAAAAGGGTGCGCCTAACTTACATAAAAATAATATTATGCATAAATAAAATAATAATAATATAATAGTCCAAAGTCCTACAATAAGTCCGAAGTGGTAAGTTCCACAAAGTATGGAGGATGCTTGAGAATGATGTCAGTCTTTACGCCTATGCACTTGTAGTTCGGTGATGATATGTGAAGATAAAAGCAGGAAAACAAAAATCCCAATGGTACAGTATGTCAGCAAGGTGAAAGGGGATAAAATAGTGATAATGAAAATTACTCACAATTTTCAGAGCTAAAATCCAGCTCTGATATTATATGCGTGAAGTGGAATGATCCCCACTCAAGGATATATAGGGTGACGCTGGTCAGCAAGTAGTGCAGGTGAAAAGTCCAGCGATGATCCGGCTCGGCCGATAATAAGAGAAAATAAAATATAGTGCTCTCTGTATGGCAGATAAAAATGCTAGAAGAAAATAAAAATATACTCACAGTATATAGAGCAGGCTGAACTGCTCGGTGTAAGCGTATGGGTGGTATAATCCCCACCTATGGATTCTTTGCGCTATTGCGTGGGTTTATAAATTATAAGTAAGGTCAGGTTAAAAAAGGTAAAAAAAAAAAAAGGATATTTAAAGGAATATGGCAAACAAGATATTTTGGTGCCAAAAATTCCTTTATTACAAATATAAAATATAAAATATAAAATGTATAATATCTAGACGCGTTTCGCCTAAAGAGGCTTCTTCAAGTAGATAATAGAAAACATAACCTGACATACATGAACTTATATAGGGTACAATAGTATTAGTAAAATTTGAATATCCCGCCAAAATGGCGTCATTACCATAATTAGCATAAAACATAAAATATAGTAAAAGTGTTTTTTAAACACAATAGGATAAAATATTATAAGAGGCCAATCTTATGGGACCAGAAAGAACAGGAAAAGAGGCTTTAATCCTGTAAAAAATGATATATTCAGGGTGATTTCCCAAGTCAGGTTTCAACTTGGAATGGAAGGTCAGTTGGACAGGGTTCAAGGAAGAGATCCAAAGAAGGTATATAATGCCTTCTGGTTGAAGAAAATTGAAGGAGAGGGTTAGGCGGAACTTGAGTGTACAAGTATGCATGAATTAACCTATTCTCGAGAGTTTTTTAAGGAATTGGCTATCCCAGTAATCCCGTCGGCATGGGAAACGATATGTTGTTCGCTGGGTATTATGCTGTAACTGTAAGAGGAGTTTTAGTGTACCGGAGGTTACTCCATAGGTTCAAACAAAAACTAAAATTACTCCCTGAGATCGACTAAGTTATTACCAGGGTTAATTTCAGCGAACAACGTATCGTATGGTATTGTAATGTATTGTATTGTTTTGTATTGTATTGTAATGTATTGTGTTATATTTTTTGTAAAATAATTTATTATAATGCTACCTGTTTTGTTGATACGATGTGATAAAACAATAAAAAAGAAAAAAAAAAAGAAAAAAAAAAATGATATATTAAGAATGAATTCGGAAATTAGCATAAAAAAATAAAAATGACTTTTACAGGTATAAAAGTGAAGCTATAACCCAAACTAACTGAGTGGTAATATTGGTTTATAAAAACGAAGCTTGTAGCTTGATAAATTAAAGAAAGAAAACGGGTCATGTGACGCGCGACTAGAATACTTCCGCGTCACGTGACTGATGTTTAGATAAATTAGCATACTCCCTGGAGGGGATAATGGGGATATAAACAGGGAGGGGGGATAAAACTTAGGCACAGTGAGGGAAATTATAATTGTCAACAAATTTGATTAAGGTTAACATCATATATGTATATCTTGGGGAAGGTTAACTAAACTGTGAAATACAAAGTTTATAAAAACATAATAAAGATAATAAAATTAATAAAAATATATATGAAATGTAGTTAGTACATACTCATATAAGTAATATTTGTGTAGATAAACAATGATTGGAATGAGGAGCAGAAAGTAGTAGAAAAGTTATTGTTGCTGTGTAATAAAAAAGTTATTGTTACTGTGTAATAAAAAATTTATTGCTACCATCATTAATATCATAAAGGATTAGAGGGGCATTTTTTATTTTTATAAAAAGTTAAAAAGGTCAAAGTCTATATTGAGACCTTTTGGAGTAAGGGTTTTTAGGTTATAGACCCACTCCATTTCTTTTTTTCCCAGAATCTTTTTGATGTCACCTCCTCTCCATGGGACATTACATATATCTATACCAATGCATTTTAAAAGTTTTGGATTTTTATCGTGTTTCAGAAAGTGCTTAGATACCGAATGGTTATCATAGCCTTTTGCAATGTTGCGACAATGTTCGGACAGTCTTGTTTTTAGATCTCTAGTGGTCATACCTACATATTGTAAGCCACATGTAAGCCAATCCTCTTTACCATCCCCAATTTAATATAGTTATTATGATACAAATACACGAAAATACACAAAGTGTCTTTTAATATATGTAAATTGAACACTGAATTTTGTCTTGATTCTTTTTAAAAGACAGAAGTATCAGTTGGTCATGAAGTCAACTAAAATGATCCACAATAGGCCCTAGCTGTAACTTCTAACATCTTTGCAGATTTGAAATTTCAGAAGCCATCAATTCACAGCAGTACATTGGTATTTATTTTAATGCAACCCACTGTGATTGATAGCACATCAGTTTTATTATCACATCATTTATACACAGGTCTAATAAACATGGAAAAAAAAATGGATCTTTAGTATATTGATAGTATTTTCCTTTCCATTCTGGAGTTAAATCAACCTTTTTTCAGTATAATTGTCGCCATATTATTCTGCCAAAAAACATCCTGCATCCAATGACTTCTATCTGTTTACAATTGCACTCAGTCCTAACGTATTATTTAGTAACCTTACCGGAGACAGGGCAACTCACCAATCAGTAATGAAAAGGGATCTGTAATAACTTTCCTTTTATCTAGGGTGGAATTATTCTAAAATGTAATGATCAGAGCAAACCATTTGTAGCCTGAAGCTATAGTGATGCCCATCTTGAAAGAGCCCATTAAACTCTTTATTATAATAAATACTACTTTATAAACAGATCGCTTACAAAAAAAGAACAAATTAAACCTTGAATAATACAATTGCATTTCGAGGAAATACGGGATGAAGAATGTTTTTGTGTAAGTTCAAATATATACCACCTAATGTCACAAAATAGTTTATTCACTAAATAAGTTGTCTCATGCAGAAAAACAGGGAACTTAGAACTTAGTACAGGCATGCCAGACTAAGCTGACCGGATGTTGTTAGAATACAATGTTTATAATCATCTTCAGATTTACAACAATAGCAATGAGATTCGGAATTGCTAATGCCCAGAGAAAATGTCAGATAAATTCAAAACAAATGTACATTTATAGGTATTTATTAAAATGTGCTATAGCAGGGCTATTCAAATCCAGTAAATACATGGGTGAGATACAGTCACACTTTCTGGGTGATATGTTCTACATAAAGTTAATTGGCAGAAGTGGGAAACTTCTCTTTGGATAGACATGTTGTTATTGGGAAAAAAAATAAAATAAAATTATGAGGACATTGCGGACAATAAAAACATAACAAATGTTCTGGGGCGGAGGGGGAGGGGGGGGGGGTATGACCAGCACGGTGAACGGTCACACGTAGCATGAGCTCCATGGGGAAATTCTGTAAACTGGCTTCTCCTGTTGACTTTGACAAAACATATTTTGTGCAAACCGGTCCTGCCCATTAGCTGCAACCTTTGGGCTCCTGACCTTTGCTATTGGAAGCTGACACAGTTTCACTTGCCTATCAAGCCACCGAGGTGATTCTGAGGCCTAGCAGTGGTCTAGCAACACGGGAGTGGGAATGAGGGAGGTGGCCAATCTTTCAAACTCAACCTGCCAGAGGTAGCCATGGTCAGCTGCCCTGTCCTCCCCAGGTGAGGGATATCCTGGCACATCTACCAACCCACTTCATGTGGGACTGGTGCACTCTCTGATAAAATCCAGGGGACTAGCTTTAACACCCAAAATGGCGACAAGACTCTACTCTACTAGGCGTGTAAGGCCTCGACTGGATTTTCTAACAGCATTTGACAGCATCTGCAATGCCTTTTGGGACTAGTTGAGGTAACATGCAGACCTTAGTTTGAAGCAGGCACCTGATGTTAGTGCCAGTTATGTCCATGGAGGGACATCCCAGGTCAAAGTGGAGCCCTTCAGATCACACCAAGAAGTGTGCTGCCGGGAGTGAGGAATCCCAGTCAACTCAACTTTCCTATACTCGGGAGACAGGCATGTCATCTGAGAAGCACTTTGCAGCAGTGCCACCCCTCAAGGTGGCTCCCACCAGTTGTCTGCATGAAGGAGGTTTGTCTCAGCTCCACCTGGCACATTGCTGGTAGAGCATCGCGACGGGTATCAGTTGCGTGTCTTCCAATGAAAAGTGCTTACCTGGGACTACTATTATGCATTAAAGTGTCCCTAGACATAAGATTTGCCTCCTTGACTCTTAAAGGGAGTTCCTAATATCAGCTCGTTACCTGTATAAAAGACAAAGAAAAACAAGTTACCTGCGCTCTCTCCTTAATCCCTATGTATTTTTAAACAAATGGAGGTTTTTTAGTTACCTCCAATGGCCATGAGAGGATGAGACCACCTGCCAATGTCAAGGCAGACCCCCCTAGGTGGGTCCTAACTCTTACCATTCACCTTGCTTCCTTGAGCCTCTGGCAAAAATCTCTACTGAGACAGAAAGGGGTATTTTTTATATACACCCCTATACATTATTAATCCTTAATAGGGAACACATGGGATGGGCGGCTGCATTGTAACAAGGCTGAGTAATACAAAAAATGGATACAAATGCAGTAAGATAAGTCCTGCGCTCACTCCCATCACTGGGCGGCTGCAAATGACTACAGTACACATCAGCCCCAATATATAGTAAAAACCCTATGTATTTTTAAACAAATGGAGTTTTTTTAGTTACCTCCAATGGCCATGAGAGGATGAGCCCACCTGCCAACGTCAAGGCAGACCCCTCTAGGTGGGTCCTAACTCTAACCATTCACCTTGCTTCCTTGAGCCTCTGTCAAAAATCTCTACTGAGACAGAAAGGGGTATTTTTTATATACACCCCTATACATTATTAACCCTTAATAGGGAACACATGGGATGGGCGCCTGTATTGTAACAAGGCTGAGTAATACAAAAACTCTGCCTCAGTAGAGATTTTTGCCAGAGGCTCAAGGAAGCAAGGTGAATGGTTAGAGTTAGGACCCACCTAGAGGGGTCTGCCTTGACGTTGGCAGGTGGGATCATACTCTCATGGCCATTGGAGGTAACTAAAAAAACTCAATTTGTTTAAAAATACATAGGGATTAAGGAGAGCGCAGTTAACTTGTTTTTCTTTGGTTTTTACTATATATTGGGGCTGATGTGTACTGTAGTCATTTGCAGCTGGCCAGTGATGGGAGCGAGCGCATGACTTATCTTTCTGCACCTGTATAAAAGACACCTGTCCACAGAAGCAATCAATCATATTCCAATCTCTCCACCATGAACAAGGCCAAAGAGCTGTCCAAGGATGTCAGAGACAAGTTTGTAGACCTACACAAGGCTGGAGTGAGCTACAAGACCATCGCCAAGCAGCTTGGTGAGAAGGTGAAAACAGTTTGTGTGATTATTCGCAAATGGAAGAAACACAAAATAACTGTCAGTCTCCCTCGGTCTAGTGTTCCATGCAAGATCTCACCTCATGATCATGAGAACGGTGAGGAATCAGCCCAGAACTACATGGGAGGATCTTGTTAATGATCTCAAGGCAGCTGGGACCATAGTCACCAAGAAAACAGTTGGTAACACACTATGCTGTGAAGGACTAAAATCCTTCAGCACCCGCAAGGTCCCCCTGCTCAAGAAAACACATGTACAGGCCCATCTGAAGTTTGCCAATGAACATCTGAATGATTCAGAAGAGAACTGGGTGAAAGTGTTGTGGTCAGATGAGACCAAAATCAAACTCTTTGGCATCAACTCAACTCGCTGTGTTTGGAGGAGGAAGAATGCTGCCTATGTTCCCAAGAACACCATCCCTACCGTCAAACATGGAGGTGGAAACCTTATGCTTTGGGAGTGTTTTTCTGATAAGGGGACAGGACAACTGCACTGCATCAAAGGGACGATGGACAGGGCCACGTACCATCAAATCTTGGGTGAGAATCTCGTTTCCTCAGCCAGGGCATTAAAAATGGGTCTTGGGTGGGTATTCCAGCATGACAATGACCCAGAACACATAGCCAAGGTAACAAATGTGTGGCTCAAGAAGAAGCACATAAAGGTCCTGGAGTGGCCTAGTCAGTCTCCAATACCATAGAAAATCTGTGGAGGGAGCATAAGGTTCGAGCCTCAAAAACCTTAATGGATTGGAGATGATAGAGGAGTGAAACAAATTTCCTCCTGAGATGTGTGCAAACCTGGTGGCCAACTACAAGGAATGTCTAACCTCTGTGATTGCCATCAAGGGTTTTTGCACCAAATACTAAGTCGAAGGGGTCAAATACTTATTTCACTCATTGACATGCACATAAATGTATAACTTTTTTGACATGGGTTTTTCTGTATTTTTTTTTTATTCTGTCTCTCACTTTTAAAATACTCCTACCATTACAATTATAGACTGATAATTTCTTTGTCAGTGGTCAAATGTTCAAAATCAGCAGGGGATCAAATACTTTTTTCTCTCACTGTAGAAACCTGCAGAAAATAAATGAAATTAACTATATAGAGGACTAAAATTGAGTGTTTGATAAACAGAGAATGTATTGTGTATATTTTGCATATGGAACAAAACAAAATATGGTGCTCACTGTATTTCAGTAAAGTGCAAAGTAGCTGGATACTTCCTGGTCTGGAGCACAAAGAATGGTTTTGTTCAGTCCTCAAGTCTTAGGACTTAAGATTATACCACTTCACACTAATTACTAGAAGTCATCAGGCAGCTCCTCTAAATGTGAGTGTAATTAATAACACAAACACATCCAATTCATAATGCTAAACATACTACAATATATCGGTGTCTATCTTGTTTATTTGTCATACCTTCCAGATCATACACTATTGGATCATACTGCATTGGATCAAGAGATACATCATATATTCTTAGGTGGGTATCATACTGCTTATACGCACAGAAGTAGAGCTGGCTGACAGCTTTATGCACCGAAAGTGTATCTCTTTTAACACCTCTAATCAATACTTATACTACACTATATGCTCCATCACTGTTCCCTTTTTTCATTACATATTGTCCACACCTTTACATGCATACTTCTTATTTTTTGGCCAGAAAAGAGAGACTCTTGGACTGTTCTTTTTGCATTGTAATAATGAATGTTTCCTTTTGCTCCAGCACTACTTACACCCTGCAAAGCAACTCATTATGTTGTATTCTGCCCAAATATGCTTTGTATTATTGAGCTTAATGCACATGGGAATTGCTCTCATAGATATTCATATTTACATTCTAATGGTATTTTCAGTCGGTGTCTTTTCAGAAAGGCAATCATCTTCTTGGAAGATACACATGTGAACATATAAAATAATTTATATTTTGTGCAATGTAAACTTAATATGACAAAGTGTTTTTTCTACTTCAAAGTTAATATTTCAGTCGAGGCCTGAAATATTGCAAATTGAATGGTACCATATAATCTCTAAACCTTTTTATACATAAAAGTTTTTATATAATTTTTATACCATTTCCATAATTTTATTCCTTGTTTTATATTACTCGAACTTTGATCTTGGGGTTTATTATTATGTCTGCAGAATCCTTTGATGGCATTATTTTCCCTCAATACATATATCCTTTCTCTCGAACAGTAACTTCTGTGGTCCCCAATCAGTGTCCATTCTGTGGTTTTAATAAGATTATCAAATTACATAATCATGTATTTTCATATTCCAAGTCAGATGGAGAACTACATTACTGAAAGAAATAAGACCGTAGTAACATATGTTTAGGTCAGGATTCACGTTTCTTTGAAGTGATTTAGCCTGACTAGGGCTAGCTGATTAGACAGATATTAACTCTTTAGCATCAAATGAGTATGGGATTCAGCAGAAACTGTTTTCAATTTTCTTAAAATTCCTTTACTAGGACCAAAGATATGTTACAAAGATATTTAACCAAGCTGACATCTTCGGTTTGATCTTACTCTTCAGGTCACTTACTTTTGCTTCTACCAGATTGCTATTCTTACATTATATTTTATAAATAAACCTAGACATGCACATGTGGATTGGTAATTTTACTGACTAGCCCCGACTATTAAGTGATTATATGTTTCTCATCTTAAGACAAAAAAAATCTGTATGCCCAAAACCTGGTTTAATAAATGTAACATCAGATATAATGTATTTGTTAGACTCAACAAAGGGAAAAGCTTGATGATACAGAGAATATAAAAAAGTGCCCTAGAGGTCTTACTTTGTTTCAAAGTAGCAGCATTCATCATGTCCTAAAACCACCATCATGGTCACACGGGAATCAGATACCAGACTTACACCTCTGAGGAAGTGCCCTGCTGGCATGAAATTCATAATCTCCCTCTGTGAGGAGGCCAATATTTCATATCAGGCAATTAAGCATACACATATTTTCAGTAGCTGATAGAGACACTTTTCTATCTCCCTTGTTGAGTCTGGCAACTTTTTTTTTTTTATAAAGACAAAGGCGTAATATCAAATATATATTATATTAAAGTTGAAAAATATGAAAAAAGTCCAGGGGATACAGTCGAGAATTTTCACTTGCCGTCCGGTGGTCTTGCTTCATATGGTACTTGAATATTTTGTAGGTACATATGAAAAAAAAAACAGAGAAAGAAGAACCAATGGTGCAGTATGTTGTAATATTTGAAAGACGCACAACAGAAATGTGTGAATATCCACTCACATGGATATTCCGAACTTAATAGCGTGCAGTGGTACAATTCCCACTTGGACATATGTGTTTCATGCGTGATTTTGGTGATATTCAGTGATGAATGTGTAATAATATATAAGGTGAGAAGAAATTACAATAGTGTAATATAATGAGTTAGACATAAATAAATCAAAAGACAAATGCACTCACAAAGGGGAACTTACCGTATATACTCGAGTATAAGCCGAGTTTTTCAGCACATTTTTTGTGCTGAAAAACCCCAACTCGGCTTATACTCGAGTCAGAGTCTGTATGATGGCAATTTGCATTGCCATAATACAGACTGGGGGGAGAGGGGTGCTGGCAGAGCTGTACTTACCTTTCCTGCAGCTCCTGTCAGCTCTCTCCTCCTCCGCGCCGTCCGTTCAGCACCTCGGTCAGCTCCCAGTGTAAGTCTTGCGAGAGCCGCGGCTCTCGCGAGACTTACACTGGGAGCTGACAGAGGGAGCTGCACAGACCGCGCGGAGGAGGAGAGAGCTGACAGGAGCTGCAGGAAAGGTAAGTACAGCTCTGCCAGCACCCCTCTCCTCCCACTGAACTACCAATGACACTGGACCACCAGGGAAGGAGCCCCCCTCCCTGGCCAGCTAGCAAGCAGGGAGGGGGGGACGAAAAAAAAAAAGATAATTTAAAAAAAAAAATTTTTATAATAATTAAATAATAAATAATAATAAAAAAAATAATAATATAAAAAAATAAAAAAAAATAATAATTAATAATATATCAAATGCCCACCCCCACCAACACATACACAAACACACACTGCATCACACACTCACACTTCATTCATATACACACACTGCATTCATACACACACTGCATTCATACACACACTGCACTCATACACACACTGCACTCACACACACACTGCACTCACACACACACTGCACTCATACACACACACTGCACTCATACACACACACTGCACTCATACACACTGCACTCATACACACTGCACTCATACACACTGCACTCATACACACACACTGCATTCATTATATACACACACTGGAAATAAATATTCAATTAATATATACGCACACACACTGCACTCATACACACACACACTGCACTCACACTGCACTCATACACACTGCACTCATACGCACACTGCACTCATACACGCACTACACTCATACACGCACTACACTCATACACGCACTACACTCATACACGCACTACACTCATACACGCACTACACTCATACACACTGCACGCATACACACACACTGCATTCATTATATACACACACTGGAAATAAATATTCAATTAATATATACGCACACACACTGCACTCATACACACACACACACTGCACTCACACTGCACTCACACACACACACACACTGCACTCATACACACACACTGCACTCACGCACTGCACTCATACACACTGCACTCATACGCACACTGCACTCATACACGCACTACACTCATACACGCACTACACTCATACACGCACTACACTCATACACGCACTACACTCATACACGCACTACACTCATACACACTGCACGCATACACACACACTGCATTCATTATATACATACACTGAAAATAAATATTCAATTAATATATACGCACACACACTGCACTCATACACACACACACTGCACTCATACACACACTGCACTCACACACTGCATTCATACAAGCACTGCACTCATACACGCACTGCACTCACGCACTGCACTCATACACGCACTGCACTCATACACGCACTGCACACACACACTGCACTCATACACACACACACTGCACTCATACGCGCACTGCACTCATACGCGCACTGCACTCATACGCGCACTGCACTCATACGCGCACTGCACTCATCCGCACACTGCACTCATACGCACACTGCATTCATACGCACACACTGCATTCATTATATACACACACTGTAAATAAATATTAAATTAATATAATTTTTTTAGGATCTAATTTTATTTAGAAATTTACCAGTAGCTGCTGCATTTACCACCCTAGTCTTATACTCGAGTCAATACGTTTTCCCAGTTTTTTGGGGTAAAATTAGGGGCCTTGGCTTATATTCGGGTTGGCTTATACTCGAGTATATACGGTACATCACAAGCTCAGTAGGTCAGACATAGTGTGGTATGATCCCCATCTCATGGAAATATATATATGTAACAGCCTCTCCAGCAGCATAAATATACATATGAAAAAAAGAAAAAACACACAATAGTGCTCTCTGTAATAGTGAGTAAACCAATAATATAAGACATGTACTCTTTTTTGATAGCAGCTATATTGCTCAGTGTTTCCAGAGTAGGTGGTATAATCCCCACCAAAGATAATACACTCAGGCATCTGAAACAGAATACTCTACAAGATGCCAGGAGCAGGTAAGAATTCAAATAGCAATAAAAATGAGGTGGCCAAGATTCAATATAGGTATGCCAAGAATACTCTATTGCGATAAAATAATCCACAATATGTTTTACCTTTACAGTAGTGAATTACAGACGTTCCTAACACACTTGGTTATATAGGGCAATAAGAATTAGACTTTTGGGGGGCGGAGCCTGATAGCGCACGAGAGCAGTCGCCATTATCTCGAGCTCCGACAAAAGAGAGCATTAACTAGCCCAAATCAAATAGACCGAACCCCAAATAGCCACACGAGTACCAGAAAACATCAGGGTACGACCCGCTGAACAAGCCGATGCCGTTCTTTCAACCCGCGGCAAGAAAAACCCGCAGCCGAGGCTCCAAGGCCTACCGCGCGGGAAACCTCCAGCTCGAAGCTGACTGGGCTCCCCGCATGTGGAGCGACCTTGGCCTTCCAGACCCGAACACACTCATAACGGAGGAGATGGGTCGGAAGTCCCAGAAACCACCCACAAACACTCCCCAGTCTCACCGTGATATTGGCCAGATGCTGCGAACAACCGGGCCGACCATAGCCCAGACTCAACAGGAGGATGGAGGGGAGGCTTCCCGCGAACAAACCCCAGCAGTAACCAGGAAAACTACTCCGCCCAGGGCAGAAGACACAGCCCCAGCAACAAAGGGGGACATACAGGACATGATAACCAACCTACAAAGCAACCTCCGACGAATGTGGGAAGCCGACCTGGCAGTACTGAAAACAGAGGTACAGACACTAAATGCCCGTACCGAAACGAACGAGACAGATATACTTACTCTCAGGCAGGGCCTCAAAGCATTAAATGAACAGATGCATCAAATACAAGCCCAACAAGTCAACCTCACTAACCAAGTCAGCATAATAGACGACAGGGGCAGAAGGAAAAACATCAAGCTCAGAGGAGTCTCAGAGTCAGTACCCTTAGAAGAACTACCACACTTCATTAGGAGGCTGGTGTCTTCCCTCATCCCAACGCAACAGGCTAAACATTTCACCTTCGATGGGGTATACCGGATTTCTAAATCTCCACAAGCTCCCACCACAGCATCACGGGACGTCATCCTCCGTTGCCACTCGCTCACGGACAAAATGGGTCTACTAGCCGCCCTCAAAGGGAAAACCCCGTACAAATTTGAAACCAGCACCATATCAGCCTTTCAGGACTTGAGCAGATCAACGCTGCTATGGAGAAAGGGAATGCAGACAATCACAAAACTCCTCCAAACAGCAGGACTAACATACAGATGGTCCACTCCCAGGACGCTTCTGGTCACGAAAGACGGGAATACATACAAGGCATCAGACCCTGCAGACAGCACTGCCTTAATGACAGCACTGGGCCTCACTCCACAAGGACTACCCGCTACAGAAACACCCAGCACTCGATCACACAGCATAGAAGAATCCCCTAACCTCACGGACGGAGAGGAGGAAAGGGGCCAAGCAACCTGAACTTACAGAACGCGCATGTTATCTTTGTTAATGTTTTACCTATGTTTACTTATGTTTTACGGTTCAAATACACACTACCACAAACATACTCTTAGTGTCGGGCACACACCACGTAGCGGCAGCTCCGCAACCTGACCACACGACTCCCTCCCCCCCCCCTAGTGCCCCAGGGTTAAGGGACACAACCAACCAGGGAGCGCCCCACACCGGGAACCAGATGAACAGGGGACACATAACCAACGCAATTAGCCACAACAGGCAATCCCCAAGAACAAAACAGACACCCACGCTCCACACCACTAACCATCCCCATATAGGAGATGACCTGTTCGCTAGGTGGAATCACAAATTGAATCAACCCTACACACGGGGGACGTTGCAGACTCTACCGGCACAAACCAATAAGGGCATGCTAGAACACTATGACGGAACAAACGAGTTAATCTATCCCAGCTTCCCCCCCCCCCCGCCACCGTACAAGACACTCTGAGTCACAGAGATAAGGGACACCAGACATAAAGATGGAACTAGATACCCACCAGCAAACGAGGTGACCCAACACATAGACTGACGGGTAGCGGGACAAATGCTCTAAAAGCCCCAAGACTAAAAAAGTCGCAGCACCCCTGTAATATTCATATCGGTGATGAATCACCAGATCACAATCTCTCGCCTAGCAACTATTAATATTTTCGTAGGCACCTCGTTACAACCCAACAGACCACTAAACCAAAATGTGCATTTAATGTTATAGCCAACCCACTGTATGGACATGTTTGTTACATTAACATAACCTTATGCAAGCGTGGCATGATCAAAACGTCTGTAACACTGTTGATGCACTGAAAAATAAAGAATTAAAAAAAAAAAAAAAAAGAATTAGACTTTTGTGGTAAAATTACATCATTGGTCACGTAATCGCGATAAATATATTAAAGTACACATCAGGCAATTACAAAATAACTATTTAATCTGAAAGTATGTATGGAGAGTTCCTGGTATCCTAATATAGCTGGCAAGAAACAAAAGTGAAGAGAAAATGAGGTTACGTGATGCAGATAGAGATAGTGTGTCATGTAACTCTATAGTGATTGCTTTATGTTAATGAAACATATCCGTAGTGTGACTAGACGTATAGAAGCCTTTAAGAAATGCTGTGAAAAAGAAATGGAGCCTGTGAATATTAGGTACAAGGTTTTTTTAAATGGCTCTACTCCAAAAGAAGGCCAGAATCACAGGTCACATGGTCAACTGTGAAGGTCATCCTCTGAGGAGACAAATTGAAAAAAATCAGTCTTAAAGACCAAAAAATTATGTAGGAAACCTCTATGATAAAAAGCTGGGGTGATAAAAAGCTGCTGTATATAATAAACAGCTAGAGTTATTAAAAAGCTGATACATACAAGGTTGTAGGAGACTAGTTATGAAATCTTGGCCGACAACGTGTATCACATGACACATCATGGAGCCCATTTGGAAACATGGAAAAATATGGGACAAGTAGGACTGAAATACTGATATAGAAAAAACAAGTCTAAAAGATCCAATATATGGAAAAACTAACAAATAGAGTAAAATTTTAAAGGAGAAATTTCCCAAATAATAAACTAATTAAAAATGAAATAATTACAATTGAGAAAAAAATAAAGTATAAAATATAGAGATAAAAAATAAAGTTAAAAATAAAATAAATAAATAAAAAGTATTTTATTTTAAAAAACATGTGCACCAAAGAAAAAGGGCAAGAACTAATTTAGTAAAAACTAAAATATAATAAAAGGATATTTATGAAAAAAATTACATATATAATGGGAATAAAATATAAAATATATTAGAGGAAATTGTTAAGATCAAACTCTACATTGAGGACTTCTGGTTCTAAAGTTTTTAGATTAAAAACCAAAAGAAGCTAGGTTCAACCAAGCAACCTTTTAATGTCTCCACCCCTCCTGGATTTTTGGCATTTTGGATTCGCAGTTACTTTTAAACATTTGAGTTGTTAGTATGGATGCTAAAATGTTTGAGAGGGAGTGGTTTGGAAGCAATTTATTATGTTGCAGCAATGATCCACTATACATGTTTTAAGACATCTAGACGTCATTCCCATATGTTGTAGTCCACATGGTATATATGATGTTTTTGGTATTTCAAGTGATACAATCTTTAATTTTCGATGTCTTTTTTGTTCTATTTAATGTAAAATGAGTAACTTTTTTTTATAGTGGAGTCGGTGGGTCTGCATACAATACATTGCTTGCATTTGAAGAAGCCTATGCTGTTAGATAGAATGTTTGTTTTATGTAATCTTTTCTAGTATAATTTGTAGTGAGATGGATTTGAGTTTTGGGGCTCCTCTAAATATGATATTGGGTTTTGTCTTGGATGATGTTTTTTAATACGTTGTACTGTGGTAGTACATGCCAGTGTTTTTTTTTTTATAATTAATTTTATATGTTTACTCTTTTTATTAAAATGATTGGGAGGGTGAGTGACACATTTGCTTTCTTTTTTTAAATGAAAAGTTATTTTCTGCCCTGTTTTCTCACCATTTCAATAGTTTTCTCAAGATCTTCTTCAAGACAACTTTAATCTAAAAACTTGTTTTTTAAAATAGTGCTTGTTCTTGAAGTCATCCACTAAGGAACAGTTCCTTCTAAGACATATAAATTGGCTCTTGGGGATGCCATTTAGCCAAGGGCAATGATGGCAATCAGATTGGTCAATAACTTAAAAAAGTGCTAATGTTTACTATTCCATCTTGAAAAAAAATGAAAGATCTAAAAATTTACTTCTTTTTGATTGTATTTGGAGGGTTAGTATTATGTCTCCTTCAATTGTTTCAAAATACTCCAAATAATAGTTTCAAAGATTTCCCTGAATCGTTCTAAATAAAAAATACAATTTCATAGTACCTAAAAAAGGACACCAGGCTTTACTTAGAAAGCATGGTCACTCCAGTGGTTCCCAAACTTCCATAAAAAGGTTAGCGTAGCTTGAAGCGAACCGGGTCCCCATAGCTGACCCTTTGCTGACCCTTTTGAAGAGAAAAATAATATTCAATGATTGCTTCCATAGGTAATCTATTATTATTATTATTATTGCCAT
Source organism: Pelobates fuscus (assembly GCF_036172605.1). Classification (NCBI taxonomy): domain Eukaryota; kingdom Metazoa; phylum Chordata; class Amphibia; order Anura; family Pelobatidae; genus Pelobates; species Pelobates fuscus. The sequence continues at coordinate 38,252,400 of NC_086319.1, read as the reverse complement.
TTTTATAGAGCCAACAGATTCCGTAGCACTTTACAATATTAAATATATCTATTGTTTCATTAATTAGCAATTAATCTCCCTGTATTTGTTGATTTGTTTTTCATACCTGTATCTACAGGAGAACAACTTGCCTCTCAGAGTGGATAACAGATAGTGCACATGAAACTTTTCTTAAATATGGATAAAATGGTTAAAAATTGGCAAAGGGCAGAATTTCTGTTGCCAGATTTATCCAATTATCAGAGCCATCGCTAGCATCCTCATGTGCATGGTATAAGCTACTCTGTGGAACATCCCAATTGTGGGATCCCCAATAAAAACTCTGTGCTGTACTCTCACACAGAGTTTCCTTTTACATTTAGAAATATCGTAGCATAAAACACTACAGGTTAGTGCTCTAATTGTTTTCCTTTGCACTATTTATAAAATAACAGATTTGTATATGGAAGAAATTAGATTTTAACCAAGCTACGTCGATCTTGTCTCCGATTGTGTGTGTCAAATGTCTGTTCTTATTGCTTTAAAAAAATAAATATATATTTTTATTGCCTTGGTAGTAAAGATGTTCATGCATAACTAAATGAGTGATGCTATAACTGATCATGCAAACAAAGACAAACATATAAACACACACACACAGAGGGGTAGATTCACAGACAGACAAGCATACAAAATTGGGCCATGAGGACTATTAACAGTGTCATATGAGGTTATCTCGACTAGTTTGCTTCAATAGCAGAAACCTCTCCTGTTTCCTTGTTAATTGTAAGTCCTGTACACAAAATAAGAGTGACTTTCAATGTTTTGTTTAATAGGCTGCATATAAATCTAAAAGCCTAAAGGGGTTCACCTGCCAAAAGAGTTAAAAAGGAACAAATCATATAAGTGCTTTTAAAAAAAAAAAAAAAAAAAAACGTAAAATGGGTAAGGGGTGTTCAGAATTGGCTATTACTTTATTTACTGCACTAGAACTTTTCATATACCACTATAAACATTCAACATTATAAAATAATAAAATGCTTTAATAAAGCTGGCTCTGTCCACCTGTTTATTGCGCTTTCTCGAAGTTGGCATTGGAGATGAAAGTAAAAGCATATGATTCTGCTTTTCTTATCTTGATAATTAGTTGAACATATTGCTTGAGACACTTAACATCTGCTTTATTTTTACTTGACGTGGATGCGGTTCTGCCCTTAATGCTGCTTCTTTCCAATAGTAATGGATTTCTTCCACTAGATAAACACCACACCTGGAAGACCCCAGGGCTCTGTTACGTGTATTGTGCGGCCAATATTATTTTAATGGTGTACCGCTCCGGGCCAATAACATCTTGTCTCCACATGTCCTTAACATGTTCAAAGGCTCAAACTTTACATGCAAAGTAATGTTCAGAATAAAATATAATGTACAGTAATAGTGAAGATGGAGTTGTTTGTTGATATTTGTTATTATGGCTGTTGAGTGCTACGGCACATCTAAATTAAGTCTTAATGTACTCGGGATATTAGCGAGAAGTTGTCATGGCAAATAGATTTATTACGGTGTAAATAACCTTTATTTTTCGATGATTGCACTACTGGCACTACTGGACAAGAAGGGTTGGGAAATGATACTACAAGTGATAGATAAATGGTAAAATAGACCGACAGGATAGACAAACATAGACAGAGAAGGAGGGACAGACATACCAACAGATAGACCAACATACAGATAGCCAGATAGTAAGCTGGAATATATATAAAATATATATAAATAAATATATATATATATAAATATACAAAAAAAACTAGCACTCAAAGGACCTATTTAGTTGTTTTTCACTGCAATGTTAAGCAGATAATCCAGATGCAGGTAAAATTGGACTTGGAGGACTTGTTATACTTTATATGCAGTTTAATAGGTCAACGTTTCAGTAAGGCAAAGAAAGCATTCTTCAGGACCTACTGTCCTCCCCCCCACCCCCACCCCTGAGCTGTGGTTGGGGGCCATAAATAAAAATTGGGGGGGGGACCCCACCCCAGGTGACTAGGGGACCCCAAACCCCTAGTCACCCCCCTCCCCAAAAATAAATTACCCCTACCTACCCTTCTCATCCTAAAAATAATGAGGGGGACCCTTATCTAAATACCTGTTAAAAAATATATATATAGACTTACCATTTGATGTCTTCTTTCGTCTAAAATCTTCTTTTTTCATCCCCCAAAAAAGGCCAAATAAAAATCCATAATAACCGATGCACTTTAAAAAAAAAAAACGAGTGCCAAAAAAAATAATATATTTTCACCGATTGAGGGCTCCGCGCAGACTGAGCTCTGCAGGGTGGGAGAATGCTTTATAAGCCTTCTCCCGGCCTGCAATTAGGCTCAGAGCACTCTGATTGGTGGGTTTAAGCCATCCAATCAGAGTGCTCTGACAGGTAAATGAAGAGACTGACAGGTAAGTCTCTACATTTACCTGTCACAGCACTCTGATTGGTTGGCTTGAAATACACCAATCAGAGTGCTTTGGAATTTTCCCACGCTGTGTAAAATGACACAGAGCAAGACATCAAATGGTAAGTCTATTTTTTTACAGGTATTTAGATAAGCGTCCCCCCTCATTATTTGTAAGATGAGGGGGGTAGGTAGGGGTAATTTTTTGGGGGGAGGGGGGTGACTAGGGGTTTGGGGACCCCTAGTAATCTGGGGGGGGGGGTAAATTGCTGCTCAGGGGTGGGGCCCGGGTGGGAGGACATTAGGTCCCCCCCCTTATTCTTATTTAGGGCCCTCACCCACCGTGCAGGGGTGTGGGCTAGGGGGAGGATATTAGGTCCCCCCTTATTGTTATTTAGGGCCCCCTAACCCGCCGCACAGGGGGGGGGGGCGGGGGGAGGACATTAGGTCCCCCCTCCACATTCTTATTTAGGGCCCCCACCCATCGCACAGGGGTGGGGGCAATAGTTATTTTTTTTTACAGTGAGCAGCCACTGCCTGCTCACTGTTTACTAGACACGCCCCTACTCGCGGTATAGTGATTTGGGGCTGAATTGACTAATACTAAGTAATCTTTATTTCGTATTAGTAAATGTGGCTGAAAGACCAATTTAGCCGTGGGAATTAGGGAGTTATCTACTAAGCGGCTGCTTATTTTATGTATTTTATGTCATTTTAAGTGATTTCCCTATCCACATTTGTTTGCAGGGTACTTGTCCTACTCTTACCCCCATTTTACTTTCTTTTGCAGCCCTCTAGCCCTTTCCAGGAGTTTTTTAGAGCTATTTTTGTTCCCAAAAGTTCGGGTCCCCATTGACTTCAATGGGGTTCGGGTTCGGGGTCAAGTTCGGGGTCAAGTTCGAGCCCGAACCCGGACTTTTTTTCAAAGTTCGGCCGAACCCGCCGGACCCGATCATTCAGGTGTCCGCTTAACTTTAATTATAACTCATATACATTGAAAAAAAGAGAAAAAAAAGAAGAAAAGCCATTAAATTTAGCCACCACCAGAGCCGATCCTGGAGTGGTGTGGGTCAGCCAGTTGCTCTGTAAATAGGCGAGGTGTTCAGCGCTAGTCCCTTCCCACTCAGGTAGATCCCGCCCCCTCTCATCTGTGCCGTGTGGCAAAGAGACAGGGCCTTAACTGAGAGAAGGACCTACCCGAGGGGCAGAGCCTAACATGGCAAACATTGCCTATCTACAGAGCACCTGGGTAGAGATGTCGCGAACATAACATTTTCCGCTCGCTAATGGCGAACGTGAATTTCTGCAAATGTTCGCGAACGGGCGAACCGGGCGAAACCGCCATAGACTTCAATAGGCAGGCGAATTTTAAAACCCACAGGGACTCTTTCTGGTGACAATAGTGATGGAAAAGTTGTTACAAGGGGACTAACACCTGGACTGTGGCATGCCGAGGGGGATCCATGGCAAAACTCCCATGGAAAATTACATAGTTGATGCAGAGTGTGGTTTTAATCCATAAAGGGCATAAATCACCTAACATTCCTAAATTGTTTGGAATAACGTGCTTTAAAACATCAGGTATGATGTTGTATCGATCAGGTAGTGTAAGGGTTACGCCCGCTTCACAGTGACAGACCAAACTCCCCGCTTAACGAACCGCAAACAACCGCAAACAGTCCATTTGCACAACCGCAAACTCCCCATTTGCACAAGGTTGGATACCAAGCTAGCCATGTCCCGTTCCTTGTCCTCACTGATGTCATTGAATGTCTCTTCCTCCACCCAGCCACGTACAACACCAAGGGTCCCCGAAAGGTGAAAACAAGCCCCCTGGGAAGCCTGCTGTGTTTGGTCTTCCACCTTCTCAAAGCCACCTTCCTTCTCTGACTCCTCTTCTTCAGACTCCTCTCTCTGCATTGTCTCTCTCTGTGTTATTATCAGGTTTGTTAAGTAGTACTATTCCTATCAGTTTAATCCCTGTTACGTCCCCTATCAGGGGACGTGTATATGGCATCGATTTTAGGAACCGGGAGATGGAAAAAGATGCTTGGTTGGTCCTCCTACTTCAAATTTGGGGCACTGCGCGTGTAATCTAATGTGCCACCAGATAGGAGTGGTGTGTTAAGTAGTACTATTCTTATCAATTTAATCCCTGTTACGTCCCCCTCATCAGGCCTTTTTTAGTCGAATGTATCGCCCACTGTCAGTCCCGGGATCCATCCCTCATTCATCTTAATAAAGGTGAGGTAATCTAGACTTTTTTGACCTAGGCGACTTCTCTTCTCAGTGACAATACCTCCTGCTGCACTGAAGGTCTTTTCTGACAGCACACTTGAAGCGGGGCAGGCCAGAAGTTCTATTGCAAATTGGGAAAGTTCAGGCCACAGGTCAAGCCTGCACACCCAGTAGTCAAGGGGTTCATCGCTCCTCAGAGTGTCGATATCTGCAGTTAAGGTGAGGTAGTCTGCTACCTGTCGGTCGAGTCGTTCTCTGAGGGTGGACCCCGAAGGGCTGTGGCGATGCGTAGGACTTAAAAAGCTCTGCATGTCCTCCATCAACAACACGTCTGTAAAGCGTCCTGTACTTGCCGGCGTGGTCGTGGGAGGAGGAGGATTACTTTCACCTCTTCCCCTGTTAGATTCCCCTTGTGCTGTGACATCACCCTTATACGCTGTGTAAAGCATACTTTTTAATTTATTTTGGAACTGCTGCATTCTTTCCGACTTGCGGTAATTTGGTAACATTTCAGGCACTTTCTGCTTATACCGGGGGTCTAGTAGCGTGGACACCCAGTACAGGTCATTCTCCTTCAGCCTTTTTATACGAGGGTCCCTCAACCTCGTCCTCAGTGATCTCACTGAAGGTATGTTCTTCCCCCCAGCCACATACAACACCACGGGCAGGGCCGGATTAACATAGGGGCTGATGGAGCTGCAGCTCCAGGCCCAGGCCCATGGAATAGGCCCATTGAAAAAAAAAAAAAATATATTTTTTTTTTTACATTTTTTTTTTTTTTACACACACACTACTCTTAGGTTTGCTACCTGCCTGGTATTTTACTGGCACAGACGGTATTTGAGACTGCCTGGCCGTGCCGGTATTGCAGTAATACTGGCAATACAAATGCAGGTATTTTTCTCAGAATAAGTGGAGATTACTCTGCAATACCAGCACCGGCCAGTAGGGGTCACTGTGTGTGGAGGGAGGCAGGGATAGGAAGTTACAGCATATCCCCATAGACATATAATACCTAGACGCCGCATTGACCTCGGGGGGCCATGAAATGCGGGCGCCATTTTGGGCCGGTCACCCGGTGTGGGTGTTATATGTCTATATATTAGGACTTCTGTCCCTAATTTTTTTTAATTTACTTTGCCTTAGTGACAAATCTCACTTTAGTAAATAGTGATGTGATTGTTTGTTCTCCTATTCTCTTTATGCTATCTCCATGCGGACTTCAAAGGGCAAAAGACAGAGCTGACAATAATAAAGAGTTGTAAATATCTACATTTTATTTTGCACAGTTCCAAAATCCATATTAGTTAAAAATAGGTGAAAAGTAAATACATTACAAATCAGACAAAGATCCAGTCCCAGTTTAAAACATGTATATTAAGATGATAGATTGTGGGGTTAGTTCACTAAACTTATAATTTTAGCAAACCTAAATCCGAATGCAACGCATAGTTTCAATCAGGAAATTCAAATAATTTCAATGTATTGAGTAAACTTAGTCGATAACGTAAATAACCACAGAGGTCTTAAAGCAGCAAATGTCAGTTAATTTTATTTAATATCCCAGGATTAAACATCATGCTACTGGATCTATACACCCTCCAGGTGGATTTTAAGACTAACCATGTTTACTTTGAGGACCTTGCTCTGCAGATCATAGACATGTCTATGCTGCAGATCACACTGTGACCGATCCAAGTCAATGCGGCGTCTAGTATTTTATGTCTATGCATATCCCTGCTTCTCTGTACTACTCACTGACCCGTGGGGACCAGCAACACAGCACAGAGTCCAGACATCAGCTCGACAGCTCAGATAAGTGAGGGATGGGGGGGAAAGGCAGCAGGGACACATGGGGACACTAGGGGACACATGTGGACACTGAGACACTAGGGGACACATGTGGACACTGAGACACTAGGGGACACATGTGGACACTGAGACACTAGGGAACATATGGGGACACTGAGACACATGGGGACACAAACACTAGGACACATGATGACACAGACACTGAGACACTTGGGGACACTGAGACACATGGGGATGCTGAGACACATGGGGACGCTGTTTCTCCCAGTGTCCCCCATCCAGTGTCGCTAGTGTCTCAGTGTCCCCAAGTCTCCCAGTGGCTGTGTCCCATGTCTCTGTGTGCCTAGTGTCACCATGTCTATGTCCACAACTGTCTGTCTCCCAGCCAGTGTCCCCTAGTCTCCCAGTGTCCCCTAGTCTCCCAGTGTCCCATAGTCTCCCAGTGTCTGTGTTCCCATGTCTCTGTGTCCCTAGTGTCTTAGTGTCCCCAAATGTTTCAATGTCCCCATGTCTCCCAGTGTCTGTGTCCCTAGTGTCTGTGTCCCCATTTCTCCCAGTTTCCCTAAATGTCTGTGTCCCCATGTCTCCCAGTGTCCCCGGGTCTCTGTGTCCCCAGGTCTCAGTGTCCCCATGTCGCTCAGTGTCCTAGTGACATGGGGACACACTGAGACACTGGGAGAAATGGGGACACTGAGACACTGGGAGACTACGGGACTGGGCAACATGGGGACACTGACACTGTGATACATAGGGACACTGAGACACTGGGTGACTTGCGAGACTGAGACACTGGGAGCAATCCATCTATACAGCAGAATCAAACTGTGAGTAGTTTGTTGATGATTTTACAGATGTCACTCTGATGTCACTCCTTGTGATTATACAAAGGATTAAGGCTAGTATTTTGTTCCAAGAAAGGTGGCAACCTTAACTATTCTTCACATACTCTTGCTTAAAGTAGCACTATAGGGTCAGGAACACAATCATGTATTTCTGACCCTATTATGTTAAAACCACCACCCTGCCCCCTTCTTGCCTCCCTAAGTATAGTAAAATATAACTTGTATTCAAGTCTGCAGCTGCTGGCTCTGCCTCTGAACTGACTGTCTGCTGACATCATCAGAAGTGGTGGTCTGAGCAAATTACAATACTTCCCCATAGGATTGTCTGAGACTGTCAACTAGGCAGATCGGGGCAGAGCCAGCAAAAGTCATAGCCCTGGCCAATCAGCATCTCCACATAAAGATAAATTGAATCAATGCATCTCTATGAGGAAAGTTCAGTGTCTGCATGCCGAGGGTGGAGACACTGAATAGCAGTGCTGCACACTAGGCAGTACTGCCCCAGGAAGCACCTCTAACAGCCATCTAAGGAGTGGCCAGTGGAGTTATTTTCTCTGAAAAGACAGTGTTTACTGCAAAAGGCCTGAATGGAATGATTCTACTAACCAGAACAAATACAATAAGCTGTAGTTGTTCTGCTGACTATAGTGTCCCTTTAAGTTTGGAAGCTTAAGAGGGATGTATGGGAACAAAACTTGTGTGGACTGGCTGACAATAAAATTAGTTTAGGTAATGCAGACGTTGGTCTCTCTAACACTGTGGCATGTCCCCATTCATCTACACTCACTACATACACCCTTTATCTGTCTCAGACTATATACCAGGAACTTCTGCCTGCTAGTAAGAAGGTAAGGAGACAAGTGGACCAGTGAGTGCTAGGAGACAGTCCTTAGAAAGCATTGAGTGAGCGCATCATTAGACGCATTTATGTCAAGCTCAGGGTGCTGCATAGTATGCCCTTAGTTGGACAGCCTGCATGATTGGCGGGCAGCCTGACATGCATTCATGCCAGGCTGTCCTTCAAATTCTTTGGACAGACATGCCCCCTTTTTGGGCATGTTCTCCCCTTTTGGCAGGTCTGGTCACGTGATTCGCACCGGTGGCCACCCTTTTATCCCGCCCATTGACTGCCTGCTTCACTGGACACTGCTGTTAAGGGTTATGGATTTAATTGAAAGATATAAATTAGAGAGATATTAGCATAGAGTATGTGTTTTCTTATAGCTGCATCCTATGAGTTTCCCTCCAGCACCATCTCCATCAGATACATGACGCTTGGGAGGTATGATTGTTTTAATGTTTTTGGTCGATAAGATTCCGTAATTAGGCCCATCATAATTGTCAGCACCAGGCCCAGTGTGCTCTTAATCCGGCCCTGACCACGGGTACCAGATAGGTGTCAACGAGCAACCTAGGATGCCTGTTGTGTTTGGTCTTCCTCCTCCTCCTCAAAGCCACATTCCTCCTCTGACTCCTTTTCCTCACAATCCTCTTCCAGCATTGCCGCAGGTCCAGCAAGTGATGCTGATAAGGCTGTTTCTGGTGGTGATGGTGACCACAACTCTTCCTCTTCGTCTTCATGCTTATCTACGGCAGGGCACGCAGGGCACGCTCGCAGGGCACGCTCCAGGAAGAAAACAAATGGTATGATGTCGCTGATGGTGCCTTCGGTGCGACTGACTAGGTTTGTCACCTCCTCAAAAGGATGCATGAGCCTACAGGCATTGCGCATGAGCGTCCCAAAAATTCCCAGCTCAGCAGAGGCTGTCCTTGCACCCCGGTCATACAATTAGTTGTTAACGGCTTTTTCTTGTTGGAGCAGGCGGTCGAACATTAGGAGTATTGAATTCCAACGTGTCGGGCTGTCGCAAATCAAGTGCCTCACTGGCATGTTGTTTCGCCGCTGGATATCTGAAAAGTGCGCCATGGCCGTTTAGGAACACCTGAAACGGCCACACACCTTCCTGGCCTGCTTCAGGACGTCCTGTAAGCCTGGGTACTTATGCACAAAGCGTTGTACGATCAGATTACACACATGTGCCATGCACGGCACATGTGTCAACTTGCCCAAATTCAATGCCGCCAACAAATTTCTTCCATTGTCACAAACCACTTTGCCGATCTCCAGTTGGTGTGGAGTCAGCCACTAATCCACCTGTGCGTTCAGGGTGGACAGGAGTGCTGGTCCGGTGTGACTCTCTGCTTTCAGGCAAGTCAACCCCAAGACGCCGTGACACTGCCGTATGCGGGATGTGGAATAGTAACTGGGGAGCTGGGGGGGTGCCGTTGATGTGGAGCAAGACGCAGCAGCAGAAGAGGACTCAGCCGAGGATGTTATGGAAGAGGATGGAGTAGGAGGAGTAGAGGAGGTGGTAGCAGGCCTGCCTGCAAGTCGTGGCGGTGTCACCAACTCCTCTGCAGAGCCACGCATTCCATGCTTGGCAGCCGTCAGCAGGTTTACCCAATTCGCAGTGTAGGTGATATACCTGCCCTGACCATGCTTTGCAGACCAGGTATCCTTGGTCAGATGGACCCTTGCCCCAACACTGTGTGCCAGACATGCCATTACTTCCTTTTGCACAATCGAGTACAGGTTGGGGATTGCCTTTTGTGCAAAGAAATTTTGGCCGGGTACCTTCCACTGCGGTGTCCCAATAGCTATAAATTTTTTGAACGACTCAGACTCCACCAGCTTGTATGGTAAAAGCTGGTGGGCTAAGAGTTCAGACAAGCCAGCTGTCAGATGCCGGGCAATGGGGTGACTTTGTGACACTGGCTTCTTACGCTCAAACATGTCCTTGACAGACACCTGCCTGTGGGCAGATGACAGGAACTGCTCAAGGCGAGAGACGGAGTGGCGGATGGTTGAGAGGGGGCAAGGAGGACAGCAGTGGTTGACGTGGTTGAAGATGCTGGACCAGGAGGAGGATGGCGGCTTTGAGTTTGTGTGCTGCTTATACTCATGTGTTGATCCCATAGGCGTTTGTGATGTGCAATCATGTGCCTTCGCAAAGCAGTTGTACCTAGGTGGGTGTTGGACTTCCCACAACTCAGTTTCTTTTGGCACAGGTTGCAAATGGCATCGCTGTTGTCAGAGGCAGACACACCCAAAAAATGCCACACTGCTGAGCTCTGCAATGACAGCATTCTGGTGGTGGCAACAGCATGCGTTGATTGGCGTGCTGTCGGGCTGACCCCGGGTGCCGATGCCTGCTGTCTGACTGTGCCACTAGCTCCTTGCGACGACCTCCCCCTGCTTCCAACTCGTCTCCTCCTCCTCTCTGTCTCCCCATCTGAATTTTCCCCCTGTTCTCCTTCTCTTCTAGCGGGCACCCACGTGACATCCACGGATGCATCGTCATCATCAACCGCTTCACTTGTATCTGACAACTCAGCAAAGGAAGCAGCAGCTGGTACAACATCATCATCATCACACCGTACGTCCATGTGTGTAATGCTGCCTGACTGAGACATATCCCTGTTATCTACATCCTCTGGCAATAATGGTTGTGCATCACTCATTTCTTCCAACTGATTTACTGTGTAAATAATTCCTCTGACAGATCAAGTAAAGCGGCTGTGGTGCTAGTGTTGGTGGTGGCGGCAGGCGGCGAGTGGTAACTTGAGAGGTGCACGAAGCTAAGCTGGAGGAGGATGGTGCGTCAAGGTTCCGAGCGGAAGCTGTAGAAGATTGGGTGTCCTGTGTTAGCCAGTCAACTATGTCCTCAGAACTTTTTGAGTTCAGGGTACGTGGCCTCTGAGCACTGGGCATTATTCTAGGGCCAAAGGTAATCACAGCACCACGGCCACGACGGCCCCTGCGGGGTGGCCTGCCTCTGCCTGTCATTTTTTTTCGATTAGTGGTACTATGCGTGCAAGCTACTGTGACAACATATATGAGTGGCACTGTGCACTGGCAGAAGTTGGCAGAGTAGACGTTGTAGGCCTGACACACACGGTTGCAGACAACTAACTGCTATTCAATCTATTACAGGTTTTTTTTTTTGGTTTTTTTTAAATGTACACTACTGTTACACCAGATATGAGTTGCACTGGTGTGACTCTGTGCCCTGGCAGGCCCTGAAACGCACACGTGTGAAGTAAACTGACTGCTATTATTTCACAGTCAAAAATGTTTTCTTTTTTTTAAATGTACACTACTGTTACACCAGATATGAGTTGCACTGGTGTAACACTGTGCCCTGGCAGGCCCTGAAATGCGCACGTGTGAAGGAAACTGACTGCTATTATATTACAGTCAAAAAAGTTTTTGGTTTTTTTTTTAAATGCAAGCTATTGTGACACCAGATATGAGTGGTGGCACTGGGCAAGTGGGCACAGTATACGCTGTGAGCCTGACACACACACGCTGCAATTAGATTACACAGGGAAAAAAAAGCAGACTGATGTTCTAGCCCTAAAAAGAGCTTTTTGGGGTCCTGTCCTTACAGCAGAGATCAGATGAGTCCTTCAGTACTGTAGTGGACACTGAATACACTAGCCTAGCTATCGATTTCCCTATTAAATCAGCAGCAGCTACACTGTCCCTCCTCTCACTAAGAATGCAGTTTCCGAATTAATCTAAAATGGATGCTGTCCAGGAGGTGGGAGGATCTGGGAGGGAGGGTCTGCTGCTGATTGGCTGGAATGTGTCTGCTGACTGTGAGGTACAGGGTCAAATTTTACTCAATGATGACGAATAGGGGGCGGACCGAACATTGCATATGTTCACCCGCCGTGGCGAACGCGAACAAGCTATGTTCCCCAGGAACTATTCGCCAGCGAACTCTTCGGGACATCTCTACACCTGGGAGATCCACCCCCCTAGGTTTGGGTTTGCTAACCAGCCCTAATAAAATGCCAAAACAGCATGGAACTTGATTCATACTGAGACTCAGCCCAAAACCCGAAGTAACCACCTATTCTTGAGACTCATTGCTATGGCTAGAATGAATGTGAAAGAAACCACACAGAGCTCACACCAGATCAAGTAAGGTGAATGTATGAAAGGGTATCCAAACCTTAATATAAATGTCTAGAAATTGATTTTCATGTATTTTTCTTTTTTAATTTCCTCAGGGAATTAGCATATTCATAAGCCAGATAGAAGTATGTGGGTACCAACAGAGTAGTGTTAGAAAATAGTGGCAACACTCCTTAACTTTAGGAATGATACTGCTTATAACTAGGTGTAATCAGTGAACCAATTTCAATGATATTACATACAATGAATGCTTAACATATGGAGATTTGTTTGACTAAGCATGAAAGATGGCATCTTTTAAATGAGCTCCATTTGCCGCCTTGCAAAGTTGGTCTTTTTCGACTGCATTGTTCATTACACTAGTTTGTGTTTGAGGATCTAATTCCTGCATGGAGAGACTCTTTGAGCTGCATAAGTGTACGCAGTTTGTTCACGTTCACATGCTCCTTCAGATATTCCCACAGGAAGTAAATGGGAGCTGAAAGGTCGGGGGAAGTGGCGGGTAACTAATCTGGGAATTTCTTGAAATTATCTGCTCGCCGAACAATTTCATTGTGGAGGTTCATTTGCCCTGGCTGTATGTGCAGTAGCCCCACACTGTTAAAACCACATTTCAGGACAATTTACAACTACAGGATGTAAAAAAAATTCTGTCATACCCCAGTATCGCACACCTATAAAATTCCACTATTTTTACTCTTTGTTCCTTCGTGAAATTATTCATGATGAGTCTCCCAAAACTCTGTTTTATTAATATGTACCTGCAACAAAAAAGTGAATTGCTAATAATTAAGTTATTTACCTGTCAAATCCCATCCTGGCCCACCCTGGGCCAGGATGGGTTTGAGAGGTAAATAACGTAATAAGCCGAGTTATAGTAGTGGTGTAAGTTGGTTGTGGTGTGCCGAAACTGACGTTCGGTTAGACCTAGCAAAGAGGGCCTACCAAAATTGAATGGCTTGATAAAGGGAGAGGTTGGTAGGCTGAACCAGGCATTATCAGCCCAGTAGAAGCGGTGGCCTGTGTATTTTTTAGGCCAGGCAGCCGGTATACAAAAATTTGAAAAAAGGGTGCACTCCTGGTCTTCAAAAGGATAAGTGGTTGTAATGTGCAAAAAAAAAAAAAAAAGTTACATCAACGTGGAAGATCGAGGTTTCGACCCTATGGGTCTTGGTTATCTTGAAAGAGACCCGTAGGGTTGAAAACGTTGATCGTCCACAGTGATGTAACTTTGTTTTGAAGACCAGGAGTGCACCCTTTTTTCGCATATATATATTTATATAAACCTCATAAAATAATTGTATAGAGCTGCTGAAACAGTTGATACTGTATAAATGGTAATAATAGAGATATCGATAAACCAGAATTCACTTTCTCGATAGTCCAGCAATTAAACAGAATTAATTTTAACCAAAGCCCTTTTTTGCTTTAGATTTTCTGGATACACAGCTTTACATTGTTAGAAAATGTGTACAATAGATCAGCTACAAATAAACATCTGTATTTATGTAAGCCCTCCAGTCCTGCCTCGTGCTAAAAAAGCAAATTAAATCACAAACACACAGTCAGTCCTACGTCAATAATGATATCATGCAAAGCTTTGTTTGTACATTAATATACATTTTAAAAAGAAAAGATAATTTGCATGATGATCAAAGACAAGAGAGAAATGGAAGAAAGAAATTCTGCCAAAAGCCAAACTTTTATTATAGTCGTTGACCATTAGTCATAAGTAATATATATGATTTGAAATCTGTTGACCTTTTTTTTCTACAGGAAAATTTGACTTTGACAACAGCAAGTTTATTCCCTGTATATTTTTAATTCAAATAAGTAATCATTGTTGCATTATGTTATAACAATCTTTCATTAAGTATTCTGCCCAGGTAAAGCACCTATAACGCCTAAACATTACTCAAGTTTACCAAGCTCAACCTTTCACACGTTTCTGTTGATCCAAAATAAGGTGAAAAAAAACTAAATTTAAGTTATTTCCTATTTTGCTACAAAATGGAGATACATCCTCCTTCACTCCAGAATGGTAAATCGATACGAACTATTATATTCTTGAATATTGTTTTTCCAAAAATCATCCAGATGTTATTAAACAAACTGTTCAGAATCTGGCAAATATCCTCTTTAGCCAAAACATTTAATATATTAATGTTCTTAGTGTAAAGAGCCATGCATCTAAATAAGAGACCTCTAGTCCTTTGTACAGTCTTGTCAATAAACAAGATAGTAAAGAGGGGTTTGTACTGGCCTTATATATGTTTGTGTATTTATATTATACCCCTCCTGAGGCATCTTTTTTATTATATAAAGAAAGTAAATATATTTAATGTAATAAAACAAGAATGTTATGGGAGAAAACGTAATGGAAAACCCCTCCCACCTGAAGTCAGTGGATAGTCTGGGTGGGCAAATTAGTTCAACAAAAAAATATATTTTTGCCTCATTATTCCACTTTAAACATGGATTCCATGGAGCTATTGTCTGCTCTAAAGAGCGGAAATGACTTGAGAGCTCAGATGATGTTCAAGCCAGGTATAATACATTACAAGTTGCTACCAAGCATCAGATGGGTGCTATTTTTTACTTTGGTAATGCTTTAAAGATATGATAGTTAATGCTCTGAATTTACTAGTGTTACCAGGTGCATAGATTTCTATCTGTTTGTGTGGATTTATAAAAAGATATCAACTTGCAAACAGTTGCATAGCAAACAATGGATGAGCTCCGAAGAAAATAAGACTTGATAAAGTCCAGTCCTGGATACAAATCACCAGACTTTATTTTAGCCCTCAGAGGTAGCCTTAGGGCAAGTCTAAGGATTTAGACCTTTAAATAACCTTACAGCCCAGTTATTTATCACTACAAACCTGGATGGCCGTTCACTGATGTACACTAACAAGGAGTGCATTTCTACTCACAAAGGCTGACTTTACACATGCAAAGGGCCGGTGAGCAAGTGGAAATTGTGAGCCCTGATATACTCAGTAATGTAAAAAGAACTAATGTTAGCTCAGAGTTATGTTATGTTAATGTTATTTATTTATTACATATAATTCTACCTATCCTTCCCCCATTTTATGTTTTTATCACCGTAGTAACAACTACAGTCATGAGGCAATCCCAACACAATATCCAAAAAACCCTCTACACTAATCCTCATTATAATGATCTCATTATTTGGATTGGTGTCCAACTTGAAGCCTATGGGACAGATATGACCCTCAAGGGTTTTTGAAAAGTCTCATTCCTGTCTGAAACGCCAATAGCTTCTCATGTAGTTTCTTATTCATGTAACAGCATGTGGCTATTAAACCTCAAACAAGCACATACCCTTAAACGTAAAAGTTTGGAAAACAAACAATGAATATAATAAATCTAGTGGATTTCATGGAAACCCCACGCAGCTGAATTCGCTAGACTCTGAACCGTAGGGACCAAAAAAACGAAATTGCAACATTTAGACTAAGATGGACTTTGTGTAGAAACTGTGTAGATAGCCAGGTTGGATAATGTTTAACCGATTTTAATCTCAGTTTTGCATTTGAAATTTTAATTTGCTATAGTTCAGCTTCTAGTGACAAACCTCACCAAGTTCTAGCTCACCTAAAAGAAAACTCGGAAAAAGAAAAAAAAATTAAACATTAGCTTTCAAAAATCATATAAAGAACTTATCAGGGAATAACATAAACTGTCTTCTAAGACAGTAGTAAAGAACTTGGATCAATATAAAAAAAAAAAATTAAGCCTATGAATCATTCCATAAAAAGCCATAATTGCATATGGAACCCAACTGAAAAATCTAGGCAACTGATCTTCTCAGAGGGCCATTGGTGCTTGCTCTTCAAACCATAAACAATGTGCTCTAGCACATATCACTGGCCTGATTTTCAATGATCATGTATGCATGCCAATTATGAATTTGGGAGGCTGCTTTAGAAGGTAAGTGGACAAGGCTAAATATAGCAAAGCTGGCATCAGCCCATGCCTCTCATTTTGCTATGGATACCAACTCCAGTTTTACATCTGCCCCACTCACAGCCAGGAGTTGTTAGTTGTTAATACTATATCTTAACTTATTTGGATGAAACAATAGCTCTACACATGAATCGTCTCCTCAATTCCAATAACCACAATATTCTAGAAATTAAAATTAACTGCCCTATTAAAGTGATACCTCAAAATATCCTAAGCTATCTGTGCTAAAACATAGCTGTTCACCTCATTCCATTAAAGGTCACTGTAGCGGTTATGGTGCCAAAAGTGCCCTGGTGCCCACCCCCCTCTGGTATAAATAGTCATATCATTCTAGACGTTTAATGCACTGAATAATTGTTGGAAACTAAAAAAATATATAACTTTGTCATTAAATTCACTTTTTCTAGTTACAATATATTTGTTGAAGCAATACAATGTCTATACAGAACCAGCATGGACCATCTGGCAGTAAGGAAGTCAAATGATTAAAAGATCCTTGACAACATTTACAAATAGTTTATTTCTTATAGATTCCATTGAAAACAGTTGTTTATTTTATATTCTTTTTTTCTAAGTTCTTAACTGATAAATATTTATCCTTGTTTATTAACATATCATTGTGTTTGCCTTTATGTATTGTGTTCATTGTGTTTAAATAAGTTAATGATTTTCTACACCGTTATGTTAGTAACAGATTGATTCTTATAGCCTCTCAGACAGTATTTCATATGTAAAGACAGCACAGATAATATAATCTTTTCTCATGATAAAAGTATGCGAGCTTTTATATGATTGGAGGTGTGTTTAGTGTAACCACACCCCCAAAACATGAGAGGTCGTTGGTGTTTAGTGAGTTGTGCCCCCCTGACGTCATGACACCAGCTCGCATGCGTTGCGTCATTAATAGGGACGTGTGCACAGCGGCCAACAGCCAGGAGGCTGTTGGAGTGCACAGGAGGCACAGAAGTGGCAGTCTGCCAGATCACGGAAACAGTTGATCGGCGAACTCCAAAGGTAAGTATAGGATTCCTCACACCTGTTAGCCTAATATTTGATACATTGATTAACTTTCTTGGTTCTGACCTTTTGCTAGCCCTGACTTTTCTGCTCTTTGTAATCTTGACTTTTGGATGTTATCCTTTTATTCTTTTATTGATGTTCTTCACTCCAACTAGTTTACTGACTACATTTCCTGCTTGTAGGTTATTTGTATATTACCTCCTCTGCCTCTACTGTGACTCCAGTCTTCTTTTTTTCTCTCCTTACTAGTTCTGTATTCCAATATTTCAGCCAGTTTTTGCTGCCTTTATGCTGTGTTCATCTTCGGTTCTTCCGACAATGTATATTAAGGCTAAGTCTCCTTCCAACCTAGGCAGTCATGTAATGCATGCATGGAGCATAGATACCATTAAACTAGTAATACTCTAGAACAGTGGTCTTCAACCATTGGTCTGTGGACCGGTGCCGGTCCGCAAGAATTTATTGGCGGTCCGCGAAAGCTTTCACCCGACTGTACCGTCGGATGAAAGCTTTCGCGGACCGTCAATAAATTGAGGCAAAATATTTCCCTGGTGCTATAATCTTATGATCATAGCACTGGGAACCGTGCCTCCCTCTCCCCTGCCAGCTCTGCAGTACGGGAGGGGAGATCAGAGATCTCCCTATCCGGCCTGCTCACAGAGTATTGCTGGCAGCCGGCAGGGGAAGGAGGATGCAGGGGAGCTCTAACTTGCAGCTCCGCCGGGTTCTCTTCTCGCAAGCTCGGCAAGTTGCCGCGGTTACCATAACAACGCTCCAAATTTCGCGAGAGTGAACGCTACCAGCTCCCGAGGCAGCTAGAGTTCACTATCACCACTGGGATCACCAGGGCTTCCCCACCGGACCACCACGGATTGCAGCAAATGTCCTCCCTCCTAGGAAAGGTAAGCAGGGAGAGGGGATAGCAAAATTACAATTTTTTTTATAAAAAAAAAAAATATATATATATATATATATATATATATTAATCCACCCTCCAACCCCATAGACCCACAATCATTCTCCCCTATACACACACTGCACCCCATACACACACGCACTGTCCCCATACATACACACACTACCCCCCTTACACACACACTGCCCCCTATACACACACACTGTCCCCCATACACACACACACACTGTCCCCATACACACACACACAAATTGCACCCGTTACACAGTGGCGTCGCTAGAGGGGGGCAGAGGGGGACATGGCCCCCCCTAAATCATGCAGTGCTCCCCCTTGTGCCCCCCAAAATTGAAATTAAAATCAGGAGCACCAAGCCTCCCTTCACAAGCTGCAGAAGCACTGGCAGCACTGTCACTGTGGAACTGTGTTCCACCCTTTTCCACATGCAGCCAGTTTCCGTGAATAAGGAAGGCGCAACAGTGGAACTACAGGGAGTGCTGGTGCTGCAGTTACACCGGGGCCCATCGAGTGGCCCATGCAATTAGGGCCACTCCCAATGAGCATGTGTCTTCACGGGCCCTAAACAGTTTTTGCACCAGGGCCCACTCTACGTTAGTTCCACCACTGTGCAGCAGCTTTCCTGGGACATAGGCTCTGTCCCTGCATGGAAGATCGCCTTGCTGTACGCAAGCTCTGTCCCCAATCTCTGACTGAGATACACACTGACAGACATACACACATTCTGACAGACATACAGTGACAGGCACACACTCTCTGACTGAGACACACTCTGAGACACATACACACACATTTTCTCCCAAATTGCTATTTTTATTTTTATTTAAATCCACCCAGCCTCCCTACCTCTTGGATCTTTCCCTGGCGTCCAGTGTGTCTCCTCTCAATCTTCATGCAGTTTCTCACAAATGTCACATGTAAAAACCTCAAGAATAAATTAAAGTGCCAAGAGTGATCATTATTTTGCAAATATGTGCCTGAGCAATAGTGTAACATGACTGTAACTTTAATCAATAATCAGTGGCATAGTGATTACCACAAGCACTAACACACACTATTATACTTGCACAGTTTTCGTATTCGGTAATGACAGAGTCTAGGAAGGAAACAAAGGGGAAAAACCTAGTGCAATAAAAGTGCCATAAAATATAATAACCAGTAAAAAAAGGCTAATGATAAAAAACCTCACAAGCTTAGGGTGGTTAAAGTACCACTCGTGACTATCGGACTAAGGGAGGATCAGCCCCCGGAGTGCGTGGGATCCAATGGATACACTTTCAGATATCAGTGCAAGTAGATCAACTTTATTTCAAATGTAAAAGCATTAAAAACATTAAAAAGCAGCTTCCAATATCAGTGTCCCAAAAACAGCTCACCTGCCCTTTATCCAACTCGGAGTACATCTGGAATACACAAACAGTCCCCAAAAGTCCCACTCCTCTTCTTGGCTTGGTCGCTCGTTCTGATCTGTAGTCACTGTCTACTTTGTGGTTCCGGACAAAATTTAGAATTCAATTTTACTATTATGGGCTCTGTGGTGGGACCACTACCTGCTTGTGAATTACTGTGTGACAATCCCCGTGATTTTCCCCTATTTTGTTTGTATTCCTATGTTAATGCTAATAATAGATATCAAGCACTTATACTCACCAGTTTTTCCATACCTCGTTCTGTTCGCCTCCCATTCGGGGACCACCTAGATACCCCATTTAGAATGTTTGTTTGGAACGTTCACACCTTGTTAGAAGGTTTACACATGATTAACGAGGTTTGAAAACTCCAAACCTCAAGGGAAGCCTCGGTGCATGCCAACCCTGGGTGGCGGCCTGTATGCTAGACGAATGCCGCCCAGGGGGAGCATTCGCGGATTGCTTCCTACCCCGTTCGGTTTCCGAAAGGGGACCTCCCCAGTGCCTCTTGGACTGTTCACACCAATAAATTAGAACGTTGGCAATTCGCAACATAAGTATGAAACCGCAAGCAAAGTAATTAATGAGTGTTTCCCTGGGAGGCCACCCTCTGTATAGATGGACGGCGGCCAGGGGGAGCATTCGTGTCCCGAACGAGGACGCTTCCCTTGCCTGGATTCACCCAGGGATCCCACGAACGGAGGCAGTTACCGTTCAGGGCGATCTCTGAAATTGATGGGGACACTCTCTTGGGGATAATGGCGGTTTGGCCGGCTTTCTGGGCCTGGGAGCCCAGGAGGCGGGAATCTTTCCCACGCTGGGACTCCCAGGTGTAGAGGGTCCTGGGAAGAAGACCCCTTGGCATGGGAAGTGGGAAACCCTATATTTGTGTGGCAGGAACTGGGGACAAAGGGACTGGAGTTTTTGCCATGCGTACAGGCCCCTGGGAGGGGGAGAACCTGGGGAGGGGACACTGAGTGGCGGGAACAAGGAACAAAGAGTTCCGTTTCGGTTCCGTTGTGCAACCCCCAGGAGGGGGAGGGCCCTGGGAGGGGACATTGTCTTTTACCTTTGATCCACCCCTTGCATGGAGTATAAAGCAAAGTGTGACCAATAAAGTCGTGCCATCCAGTTACTGGGGAAAATGGGTCTCTTCCTTCCCTACTAGCGTGGGTAACCTTCAATAATCTTGATTGTATATGGTTTTTAGTTGTATTAGTGCCAGATACTCCTTTATTTTAATAAAATAATCTGGACATGCAAATCTCCCATAGCTTAAGAAGAAAATTAAAAAAAAACATAAAAGTTGACATAATACCTAAAAGTATGCATAAATCCATTGTGATTTGGCCCCCTTTAATATTTAATGTGCCTTTTCACCATGTATTAGAAAACGGATCCACAGGGAAGTTATGGTGATGGTACAGAATGACTTTGGGGAATATTGATGAAGAATAATTTGGAAAACATGATGCTCAATAAACCAATTACATGCTTGGAGTTGGTAAGGTACAGGATAAAATATTTCAGAAAATTGTTAAAGCATACTGAAAAACAGATAATGTAGATATTTGTCAAAGGCAACTTTTTTTTTATTGGTTTTGTTTTCTTTATGTTACCTTTACTGTGTTATCCATGTACAATGTATGATAGTCTTTTCACCTCTTGTTATATGAATTGTCTTACATTGTAGGTCAACATGTATGACCCTTAATTATCTGCACATTAGATTCTAATTTAGCAGGTACATAAAGAGATATCCAGATGATAATTAGAATGATACATACAAGGTTGCCTCAATCAGGTTTCATGTCTAATTGGTTGTGCAGGCTTCAAAGAATATTCAAATTCATTTAAAATTGCCAAGGCCTTGTACAGTCTATTCAATTTCCAGCTTTTTAGATGTCAGTAAAATGGAAATGGTCTTAATTTTATTGGTTAAAAACAGATGGATTCTTTGTTGGCTTTGTACTGCCTGGTGGGGGTCATAAGGAATGCTGACACAAATAATAGACATTTAAAACCAAAAAATATAATGCATTAAAATGCACAAACTCACACATCAAAGGGAAGATAAATGAGAGACCCCGAGGTTATGGCCTAGCTGAATTACATCACAGCCATGAAAAAAGTTTTTTATCAATACAGTTTAAAGTTCTGAACGGCTAGTAAACATTAGAAACCCAAAAGGTTTCAATAAGTATTCTAGTTTCAAATTATTTGAATTTGAATGACAAAATAAAAAAAATAGAGATGTACTTTTGTACTTAAAAGAATCGTAGACAAATTAAATGTTGAATGCAAAAAGGGTTATAGGTATAAATAAATCCCGCTGAGATATTATACTAAAATAGAAATTGAAATACTCTGGTGGGGCAATCGCCATGGAAACCAATGTAATGTTGTTGCGAAATACAAGTTTTAGAACATTAGTTCAGAAATGCCCTTGATTCATAATTGTCTTAATTCTAATATACTCAGAAACCTAGTCTTTAGATAATTTTGCATGCAAACACAAACCTGCTCATTGTGATTATTTATGAACTTTTTGTTAAAATACCTTTATTAAAATTGTATTCATTATGATCATAGTCACACAACATTCATTTCTGGAGAAATGTCAATGGCAAAATGTTTTCTGTCCTTAGCACCAGGTGAGTATCAAGAAATTAAAATAGTAATTTCTGAGACATGACAGTCGTGTAGTCCGTACTCTGTTAACTGTCATCCTATTTCCTGGATAAGATCAGCCCACACAGCTTAAAATATACTGTCGGCAATTAGCTTGTGTAAGACCAAAGTTCACTTATTAGGTGTTCCTGAATTATCAGAAAGCACAGTGTAGACATCTTCTTATTAATATTAAAACTTAAAGTGGCACCAAATTATTTTCCAACTTGTACTTTATAACTCTATTGTGCTTTAATGACCTGCTCCAAGCAGTATAAAAAAAAAAAAAAAAAATGATGCACACATTTCATTAACAAAGACGGTAAATGTAGACTTAATCCTTATATCAGTTCTGAGGTTTAAATTGAGGTAACAGAATTCAACTTTATGAATTTAATCTCCAGTGAACGTTTGTTTTTAATTTTGCCCATCCATCCTGATGTTGTGTGTTATGGTGCATGACTCAAGGAGATCACAAAGAGAGATTATCCAGTTGCCAGAGGAAAACAAGAAGCTTGACAAATTTGCCCCTCTCCTCCCCCAAGAGAACAAATAAATAAAATATGACAGATCATCTTGAACCTATTTCTAAACAGGCACTGGTTTAGATACATTTGAAAACTAAAGAAAAATGAATCCAATATCTGAAACAGACTTTTAGAGAAATCTATTGAAGAACACAGTAAATGATTTGCTTATTATTATTGCTTATTTGGTATTTTTGGTTGACATGGAGAACACAATTTCTTTGATGGTAATCTAAAAATGACTCATTAGACACTAGATTCTGTCACAATGTGTGGAACCGTATAATCTGGTGCTGCTATTGATGCTACTCGTGTCTTTAAAAATTAAAATTGTTCCTTTGCCTGTGTCCTTATAGACTGAATCTCCAATTAGTATGGAAGAGAAAAGGACAGACACAGTACAACTCTGTCTGACAGTTTTCAAATATAGGATTAAAAAACATGGTCCATACGCTGCGCCTGGCTCCAGTCTAGATAGTAGTAGTGCCAATATAAGGGTGCCACTCCCCCCAATCTCAAATGCAATTCTAGACAGAAGTAGAACACTCATCTAGTAATAGAATTCAAACTAACTTTATTAACACGATTCACTAGAAAACGTTAACATTCCAAACATTGCTCAGTTGCCCACTAGCCATTGAAGAGTGACTGTGCCATGGACAGCCCAGTCTTGCAGTGGCAAGTAGCTTTTAGGTCTATCTAGTAGCGTAGGACTTGAAACTTTGAGCATTGATTCTAAAAATAAAATATTGTTTTAATAATAATAACAGTAATAAACCCAGGGCAGCCGAAACGTCCGAAATATATGTAATGTTCTTAATTAGAAGGTGCTATACATCGTTGCACTAAATGTGTCCTGTCCTTTCTTTATATGTACTAAATGTAGCATTATTCTAAAAGGGCACCATTTAAAGAGGGTAATCTGCCACTTTCAAAAGCACAGGGACCATCAAAACCAGAGACAGTTTGTGACCTCATTGTGTGTGAATTTGTGTCCTGTATATACTCAGTATATATTCTGTACATATTGCACTATTCTCTGTCTTGTATGTTTGTGTTTTACATGTCTTGTCATATACCAATAAGATGCACCTGGTAAATATGACACGAATAGAATTGCAGTTTTTAACAATTTGATCAGAATAAAGAAAGCAACCTACTTTACGGCCTACTATTCCTGTTATCACCTGGTGGCAGCAGGACTAAGTTTAAATGTTACCTTGCTTGTCATTAAAGGGAAAAGGTCTTACTTCTCTAAGGGATCTGACTAAGCAAGGGGTCCTATGGAGAGTATGATGATAACCTATGGGCCAGTAGGACAATCAAAAGGTCTCTCTGACCATCCAAGTGCCCCTTGCTGCTTCAAGGGATCATTTTTATGGAATTTTAAATTGGACAGAGGTGTAGAATGTTCTGGAGCTATATTATTATTATTATTATTTATAGAGCCTACAAATTCCATAGCGATTTACAATAGGTGGACTAACAGACATGTATTTGCAATAAGACAAGTTGGACGCACAGGAACAGAGGGTGTTGAGGGCTGTGCTCAAATGGGCTTACATTCCACAGGGAGTGGAGTATAGTGGCACAAGGGGTAAGGGTAGGATGTATTGCATGTACGTGAAAAGTAGTTTCGTAGAACAGCATTTCTTAAACCAGTCCTCAAGACCCGCCAACAGTCCAGGTTTTGTTAGTATCTGCATTAAAATGGGGAAATACATAAATCCTGGACTCTTGGTGGGACTGGTTTGGGAAGCACTGTCCTAGAACATTGCAGGGTTAGTTTTTTGGATGACACAGTTGCAGGAGATGTGGGTAAAAAAGGTGCAGGGGTAATATGCTTTTTCAAAGAAGTGAGTTTTGAATTATATTTTAAAGTAACTGAGACAAGGTGAGAGCCTAATGGAGCAGGGTAGTAAGGAACCATAAGACCGGCAGAGCCCCAGAGAGGTTTTGAAGGCAGGCGGCATAGGTGCAAGTACATACAGGTAATAGACACAGAACTTCAGCAGAGCGTAGAGCCCTGAACAGGACATACTTGTGTATCAGTAAGGGTAGGTAGGTAGAAGCATCATTACGTAAACATTTTTAAGCATTCATTATGAACGAGGTCAGATGGGAACGCGCAAGACCACTGAGAGGCGTATAGCAATAGTAAACGTGAGAAATGATAATAGCATGGACCAGCCCCTCAGCTGCATCTGGCGTTAGATAGGGAGGATGCGAGCTATGTTTTTGAGATAGAAGCGGCAGGATTTGGCAATTGACTGGACATCAAGGGCGAAGGAAAGGTCAGAGTCAAAGAGAGCATCTAATCAGCGATATATAGAACTAATTGTAATTGTCATTGGGTGTAGACCACTGTTAGTATTCCCCTAGAATTCAGTGCTTCTGTGTGAAGTAGCCTATGTTTAAGGCTAATGCCCTGATTTATCTAGGCCTTGCAGGACCAGCAAGCCAATGCTAAAGGTTGAGATCACACAGTCCACCTGCAAATTACCTTCCCCACTGGTCAGCTGCTCATTTTCACATCCATTCACTATGACAGTGTGGTAGAGGCAACATAGAGAACAATTTTGTACTTCCCCTCAGTTTTGTTCCAGGACCCTCCAGAGACACTTAAAAAATAGTTTGTAGCTTCTGTCGGAAACCATCTAAAAAACAGTATATGTTGGTCGTCACTGTTTCAGCCACTAACCTGGCACCATAACTACTTCACTAAGCTGAATTGGCTATTGTGGCCATAGCGTTATTTTAACAATAATGATGCTATTGTGCACAGTTCTCATTTTGCTCTAATCCACAGTTTGGCTATATGACGATTTGTTAATACTGTGGGATTTATACATTAAAAAGAACTGTAGCAAACTAAAGGCAAGAATGCAAAATTTAAACCAAAATAGCTGATCTAAACAAATTATACAACTCAGCAACCGACATAACTTTTTATCCTGTATTTCATTTTCAAATCACCATAACTGCCCGTTTAGTGAATAAACCCTAATTTTTTGCCTCTTAGTCAGCCATGTCTCGAATTACAACAGAACAATATTAGAGGTCTTTTTCACAGAACTCAGTTTGTCTGTAGAGATCACAGATCCTTAATGACTGCAATGAATAAAAGGTAGCGTTCTAAAAGTGATGCAATCAGTACCATTCTGTTAGTTTCTATAGTGATTGTTGAACTTTTCAAGAGTTGCCCCAGAATTGTCTATATAAATGATCTTCTTTGTAATGCCGCAGTGATGTTTTTGAATAGAAACACATAGCCTATTCTTCAAGGACATAAGGTAAGGTAACAAATAGGCCTAGTAAAAAGCCTGACAATTAAATATTTTTGGATAAGCATTACAAATGATTTAATATTTTTCGGATACACTTTTAACGTAATTTAATACGTTGAACCATATTTGACTATGTTTTATATATTGATCTATTTTTTTTATATAAGATTTATGTTTCGATATGTTACTATTTTTTTTAAAATCCTTTTAAACTCGTATCAAAAAATATTAATTCATTTAATACGAGCATCCAAAAATATTAAATTGCAGCCTGTGTCTTTTAAAGAGGGGGAAACATCTGGTCGGGCAGCCTCCTAAATTATTGCATTAGGCAGACTTGTCTCTACCATGCTTTAAAAATATTCCAGTGCTCCATAATTAGAGCGCCTATTTCACCTTTGTCACCTCGTGCACACCTGCTGCAGGAAATTGCAGGATCTTTATCACCTCATTTGTGTTGTCACAATTAACTACTGTCATAAACAGGTACCAATACTACAGATGCAACTACGATTAGAAAAAAAAAAAAAAAAACTCAAAAAATATAGGTCAGTTGGGGTGATGAATAGGCAAGAACTGATTATGGCTGACAAGTTGTGCTAGGCTTATTCGCCACTGTTTAACTTATGATAATACTTTTTCATTTTTTTTTTTTAAAGATGTAACACTTTAACGTATTTTGATCTTCCTTTTTTCAAACAGGATGAGAGATCTAGATTCTTAGATCCATAATTAAAGCTTCTAAAGAATTGAATTTAAAAAAAAAAAAGTGGGTGGAAAAATCATATTGTTTACCTGCTATATTTATTCCAGGTATATTTACATACACTGCAGCTATTTATATCTTTGTATATAATATTCATTCCTCAATCTAGTGTTTAATTCATATTAGGATCCTGTTGCTATAGAAACATCGGTTAATAGCATCATCTCGGTTACCAATCATACCAAAATTATTATGAAGAAAAATAATATAGTCGTAATGATAGACAAGTTAGTGGAAAGCTAAAAAAAAAAAAAAGATGAACTGGTCTGTCAGACTGCATATTTTATTCTGAAAATATCCTTGCGAAACATCCTTTCACTAAATACTAATGTATTTCACTGGCAATCATGATGAAGAATGTTCTCGGGTCTGAGAAGGGGGACACATATTAACTATTGTATCCATCCTAAAATTAGCACTCAGACACAAACATCTACGCACTTTCATAAATAAAGAATCATTAGAATAATAGAATACCATCATTATAAAACTATTATAACTTTATTAATTCAGTGCAGGCTATAATTTTCATTTTTAATACTAAATTGGTGCCAAGCATTGCTATCAATAACCCAGAACCCAGTTCTCTGGGCCTATAATTCTGTACAACCTTATGTTTTTCTCTATATTAGAAATATAGAAACATAGACTGCAACGTTATATAAGAACCATTTGGTCCATCTAGTCAGCCCAATTTTATAAATACTTTAATTAGTCCCTGGCCTTATCTTAAGTCTAGGATAGCCTTATGCCTATATCACGCATGCTTAACCTCTTAAGGATGGTGGGCCAGCTATGCCGACCTTGGGGACCCGACTCTAAATGCCGACAGGCGGCATAGCACATCCACGCAGTCCTGGGGACTTACTTGCTCTCCGGCGATCCCACGCTGGCGATCGCGATGGGGGGACTTACCTGGCATGTGGCATCCCAGGAAGTGCTCCTGCTGCTGATTCGGCCCTCCTGGGCCATGTGATTGTGAGGTCCTTGCGATGACAGGTAGTCCCCCTGCTACATGAAATAAAGTTAAATAAAGTTCAAACAGTTTAAATTAAATAAATTAAATACATTTTGGATCATATATATGGAAAAATTAAAAATGTAACATGCTGAAAAATATAACATGCTATATTTGACCCTGTAACTTCTCAAAACACCATAAAACCTGTACACACACGTGAGACATCGCTGAATATAAATGTGTATTTTATTGCAGTAAAAGCAAACAGTATTATGACATTCACAGTTAAAATGTCATGCAGAAGTAAATAAATAAAATGTCTTAATTTCTCTAATTTTTCTATTTTATTCATAGTAAATTATGTCTAATAGGTAAATTTGATGTTAAATGAAAGCCCTATTTCTCCTGAATAAAATGATATATAATAAGTGTGGGTGCACTTAATATGAAATAGGTTAATTACGGTTGAACAGACATATAGTCAAATTCTAAGTTTTGTTTACGTTTTATTTTGATCAAAACGCATACATTTGGTTCAGTCCTTAAGGGGTTAAACTCCTTCACTGTGTTAACCTCTACAAGTAGCTGGAAGGCTATTCCATGCATCCACTACCCTCTTGTAAAGTAATACTTCCTGATATTACTTTTAAACCTTTGCCCTTCTTTTAAATATAGTCACAGGATTGTATGTAGTGTTGGTATGAGATGTAATAGGTAGTCTTGCGGCGAGAATGACAAGTCAACTT
The DNA here is from genome assembly GCF_036172605.1 of Pelobates fuscus. NCBI lineage: Eukaryota > Metazoa > Chordata > Amphibia > Anura > Pelobatidae > Pelobates > Pelobates fuscus. The sequence continues at coordinate 38,223,785 of NC_086319.1, read as the reverse complement.
GCGCAACCTCCTTTAAAACTTGTTCCACCTGTCACCAAAATTGCACCAATCTGGGGCATTCCCAAAAGATGTGTAGAAGTGTACGGATTCCAGCAGATAGGTGAGGAGTTGGCATAAATTTTTGCCAGTTTTTGGGGGACCAGATACCACCTCATGAGTATTTTACAATATGATTCCCAATGATATAAACTGTGAGATGCTGTTTTAGTTGTATGTATAGTCTGCAACCACTCGTATTATGTTATGTCTATGTTTAGGTTATTTTCCCATTGTCGCATATAGGGAAATTTCTCTTTTTTATCATTGTTGTGTAGTGCGTTATAGCATAATGAGAGTGATTTGGTTGCAGCACGCGTCCCTATGCAACCAACAGTTAGGGGTAGGGATAGGGTTAGGGATAGGGGTAGGGTTAGGGGCAGGGGCAGTGGTAAGGGTAGGGTTAGGGGTAGGGGAAGGGTTAGGGATAGGGTTAGGGGTAGAGGTAGCATTAGGGTTAGGGGTAGGGTTAGGGTTAGGGTATTGCCAAAGTACCAAATTCCTGAAGTCCTGAATTCCCAAAGTGCCGAAGTCCCAAATTTTGGAAGTGCCGAACCGAACCAAAGTGCTGAAGTGCCGAAGAGCTGAATTGCCGAAGTCCTGAATTCTTAAAGTGCTGAAGTCTCGAAGTGCCGAAGTGCCGAATTTCGGAAGTTAGAATTTCAAAAGCTCCGAACCAAACCGAAGTGCCGAATTGCTGAAGTGCCGAAGAGCCTAATTGCCGAATTCCCGAATTGCCGAATTGCCAATGTTCCGAAATGCTGAAATCCCGAATTTCAGATGTTCCAAACCGAACCAAAGTTTTTGTCCATACACATCCCTAGTGGGGGTTTGCGTTTCCAGGTACACTGAGTATTGACTTCAACTTTTTAAGCAGGCTATTGGGTACAGCTATTGAGATAGTATGGAAGAAATATAGTATATGAGGTAAAATCATCATTTTAATTGAGTGGATCCATCCCAGCCATGATATTTCAGGGTCTTACCACTTATCTAGTTGGGATCGAAGTTTACGGGTGAGGGATAAGTAATTTTCCTTAATTAAGACGTTATTTGTTTTCATTAAATTAATACCCAAGTATTTTAAAGTTGACTTGCACCAATCAAATCGATAGGTATTTTGTAAGCTCTGCACCTGTTGTGTTGTAAGCCGAATTGGCAGTGCCTGTGTTTTTTTGTGTTATTTTTGTAGTAGGAGGTTCCATCATATCTCTCTAGTAGGTTCATTAGATTTGGTATTGATTTTTCAGGTTGTGTGAGAAATAGTAATACATCATCTGCGAATAATGCTATTTTTTGTTCCCCTGCTGGGGTGGGAAGTCCTATAATATTGGTTTGAGACTTTATACAATTGGTGATAGTAGGTATCCCTGGCGTGTTCCATTAGTGATATTGAACGACTTGGACAGAAAACCTGTGTAGAAGATTTTCGTGAAGGGGCCAGAGTAGACGGCCTTGATGATACTTATAACCAAGTCTGGGAAACCCATATTGAGCAGGATAGCATACAAGTATTCCCAATTAAGGCAATCAAATGCCTTTTCGGCGTCTAATGCCAAGACCACACCTTTTTGTTTGTTGTGTTGTGCCCAGGGGATTAAGTTAATAAAATGCCTGGTGTTGTCTCCAACTTGCTTCCCTGGGATGAACCCTGATTGTTCTTCCAAGATTAGATCAGGAAGTATACCCTTTAACCTAGTCTAACAGTTTTGCATACAATTTAACATCAGCGTTTAATAGGCATTTCGGCCTAAGATTGGTGCTTTCCGTTGGGGGTTTGCCCGGTTTTGGTAGTGTCACTACATGCGCCTCTAACATTTCCTGCGGTATTGTGCCCGATTGTTTAATGTCAATAAAGAGTTTGGTGAGGGTGTTAGGTCAGAGACCAGTGTAATGTAGTAGTTAGAGAAACCGTCCGGACCCGGTGCCTTATGTTTCAGTAGTGAATGAATCGCCATCTCAACCTCCTTCTCTGTAAATGGGGTGTCTAAATTGTTTATTTGGGTCAGCGTCAGTTGGGGCAGATCTATGTCATTTAGAAATTGATCAATGTCGTTTTTAGTGTGTTGGGGTATATTAGTTTCATCCTTAAGATTGTAGAAAGGGGAGTAAAATTTAGCTAATTCCTCTACAATATTTTTGGGTTGTATAACTTCTAATTCTGGGCAGTATTGATAAATGGTATCTTGGCTTGCAGATATTTAGTCTTAAGTTTGTTCACTAGTAATTTACCCGCCTTATTGCCTTGCATGTAACATTTCACCCTTAGTACTCTCAATCTCTTTTCAGTGACCTGCAGATCTAGCTCCAGCAGTTTTAGGAATGTGTCTTTTATTTGTTTTGAGAGCTGTTTCGAGGGTTTTCTTTTATTCAGTGTTTCCAGATCTTGAAGTTCCTGATTTAAGGAGCTTCCGTTATCTGTCGTCTGTTTTTTTAAGGAAGCACCGATTTTAACAAAAGTACCACTGATTACTGCTTTATGAGCTAGCCATTGAGTTTTTATGGATGTCCTGTCATTATCGTTGTCTTGGAAGTAGTTTACTACCGCTTTCTTTATCATAGGCATGAGCTTAGGGTTATCTAGCAGCACCTCATTCATTCTCCATTTGCCCCTGCCCCTGCCCCTGGCTGGGTACAAAGCTTGCAGGGTCACTGTTGTGTGATCTGACCAGGTTCTTTGCCCTATAGATTTGTCCAGTATATTGGGCAATGTTGATTTGTCCACTACACACATGTCTATGCATGAATAGGTCATATGTGTTGGTGGAAAATATGTATAGTCCTTCTCTTCTGGAAATGTAACCCTCCACGAATCATAGTGATCATGGATGTGGAGTAAGTTGGATAGTTGGACACATGGGTAGGTTGTTTATTCAGCTCTCTTTTGATATCTAGGGTAGGGTCTAATGTGGGGGTACCTCCGGGAGCGTAAGTCTGGTGGGTTTCGGGCACAAAAATGTGTCTCCTGTAGGCTACAATGGCAGCATTTGAGAGGTGCATGTCACGCACTATCAATCGCCGTTTGTGGGGACTATTTAAACCCTTAACATTAAGCAACATTATCTTAAAGGAGTGGTCAGCCATAGATAGAAGTTACCCAATGTGCTTCATCTATCAATTTCCCGGGTCTATTGCTAAGATACGCATCTATGCATGTTTTTCCGAATTATGAATGTTATATTTATGTACCATTTGTGTCATAACTAATCAGTAATTTGAGTCATAACTAATCAGTGCTTCAGGAAGCACCTCGAGCAGCCATCTGAGGAGTAACCAGTGGAGGTATCCCTAGGCTGTAATGTAAACACGGCAATGTCTCTGAAAACACAGTGTTCACACAAAAACCATGTGGCATACAGTCGACTAGGTCTCAGTCTTGGGGTTGCACTCGTGTGTGCAGAGTTTGTGTTTGTGCTCTCAGGTGATTGCTTGACTGGAATGAATGTGTGGCATTTAGTAGGAGTAGGTGAGAAGGGTGACAGGTAAACATAATTAATATTAAGAAAAACATGTATATACAAAGTAACTTTGCAAAGTTTATCCCTCTCCACATAGTCGGACTGGGGGGATACTTTCGGTAGTTCTACTTTGCTCATAAATGGCTTTTGGAGCTGATACCATATGTGTTGTCAGTTAGTGAAGCATGCGCCAAATGCAACATGGGGTACAATACATGAAAAACATGAACATCAACCATTAATAAACCCTGAACTCCCCCTCAATTACGTGCATGTCGCATAACTCTTTGCATAATGTAAACATAATTCTGATAGTATCTGGAGTTACTGATTAGTTATTCAGAAGATGTCTCTGTAACTTATGCCATCATGCATCACATGCCTGGAGCTTCGTGAGGTAACCCCATCTGTAGGGAATCTTGTTGCTTCGTAGGGTTTTGGTAACCATTATGAATTCCCTTCTTCTGGCCACTGTTGACGCTGCAAGGTTGGAGTAGATAGAGAGACCCTGATATGGGTCCGGGAGAGCCTGTAGTTTTCTTGCTGCTGTGAGTAGTCTATCTTTGAACTGAAAGTAATGGAATCGGCATGTCTGCTGTGAACCGAGAGGGTCTTGTAACCTGTGTACCCTGTCCAGCTCCCAAGCTGCATCTGCTAGCTGGGGGATCAAAGCCTTGCACAAGGCTTTAATGTAGTTGGGAAGCTCTTCACTTGTGACTGAGTCGACTATGCCCGGAAAGCGGATGTTGTTTCTTTAGGACCTGTCTTCAAGGTCTGCTTGAGTGTCTCATGGTCTTCCTCCAGCCATTGTAGCTTTTCTACCACCTCATTGTGGGCTTCACATAGTTCCTCTCTTCTGTTTTCTAGTTGATTAGTTCTGCCACCCAGTTCATTCATTCATTTTCTTAGATCCATAGACATTTGTTTGAGGTATGCCTGCAGCGTGGTTTGCAGATCTTTCAACATGTTGTGCAGACTCCTTTCTGTCACTGGAATCTCATCTGGGAGAAGAGCACTTTGTTCCAATTCCATAGGCCATAGGCTTGTCCAACATCGGAGATTGCTCTGTGTGGTCGTCGCCATCTTGGATTTGGTGCAGGCGGTCTTTTTTGTGTTGGTGCACTGGGTCGGTAATTTTAAGCTGTTTGGAGGGTGCCATTCTATGCAGCTTGTTTGGCACTGTCAGGAAAGCTGTGTCTGGTTGGTATTTATTCATGCTTTGAGCTGGGAAGATGTCGGAGCTAATCCTCCATGCAACTGCTGTCTCTGGTAGTTGGCCATGCCTCCCCCCATCTTTTATTTTTAAGTCACATTTCTGTGTTATATATCTTCCTACTTCCCCTATCCCACAATGCACTATGTCTGTCTCTACAGTATCTCTTTTCATCTTCTCCAGTTTGTCTATGCCTCCAAACTCCCAATAATGTATCTGCCTCTTTCACTAGTTTTCCTGTCCCTTACCCACACCATTAGTGTCCCTGCCCCTAACTCACCCTCATTAGTGTGTCAGTCCCTAACCAACCCCATTTGTGTCCTTGTCCCTAATATACCCCCAGTAGTGTGTCAGTCTTTATCCTTTATATTGCATCTCCTTCCATGTTTCTCAGGCTGGTAGTGTGGATAAGTGAGATCTATGTTGTCTGTCAGGTCTCATCACTGAAAACATGCTGTGTGCGGACTGAGAGGAAACCGGTATCTAAGATTAAATTCTCTCCCCGCCAGTCCACCACTTTGTCCACAGTGCACCCTCCAAAAGCCTCTCCGACCTAGTTTTCCTGACCCCTCAATACTACTTGGCCTTCAACATGTAATGCATGAAGTCAGTGAAGTTTTGTCACTCGGCAGTTTCACGCAGTGTTGCACTGTCAGTGGATTTAATACAATACAGATTTCACAGATGAATCCAGCCTCTTCCCAATTTCCCAGACAGACACGAGACTTACACCATCATATAGCTAAATTGAGAAGGCTGTGGTCCAGAACAGCACCCATCCCTCCCCCCTCCCCCCCCCCCCCCCCGCAACATACCTGCTTGCCTTTCTGCCTGTGTAATAAATACAATGATGACCTTTGTTGTGTAAATTGCTAAATTAAATGATTATGTATTAAAACAAAATTTTAATTGTGAGAAACCAAGACCCCAAAGTGCATTAGAAACTGGAAGGGATTTTAAGGCAATGTTAGAGATTGAATGATCTAGAATGTTTAGTTTTAAATATTACTCTCTTGCACTGGTTGACAAAATTACATTGTTGTATCTTTAAAATGAATGTGTGCTGAAAGGATGACACCATGACCCTCACAGTTCAAAATTGACATAGCAGAGGTCACAAAATATAACGTTTACTTGTAAACTTTTCACTTTTCAAACAGGCTGACTCAAGACTCAAATAAATAGTTAAGTTACTGTAAAAATGTTCAATGTTTTAAAACAATCTTGTATCTGCTCTGCTCCAAAATATTAATTTAGCAAAAGGACACTATAGTCATCAAAACAACTTTAGCTTAATAAAGCAGCTTTTGTGTATCGAGCATGCCTCTGACGGTTCACTGCTCACGTCACTGCCATTTAGGAGTTAAAGCAATACTATAGTGTCAGGAACACAAACATATATATCTGACCCTATAGTGTTAAATCCACCATTGACCCCCTCCTCCCCTAAATATAGTAAAATCTTACTTTTAATCAAGACTGCAGCTAGTGACTTTGCTTCTGATCTGTCTACTTGGCTGACATCATCTGAAGTGATTACCGAAACCAATGATTTGCCATAGGATTGGCTGAGACTGTCAAGGAGGCAGATCAGAGCCAGCACAAGCCAAACACAGCCCTTGCCAATGAGCATCTCCTCATAGACAATAATTGAATAAATGCATCTCTATGAGGAAAGTTCAGTGTCTCCATGCAGAGGAAGTTGACACTGAATGTCAGTGCTGCATACTGTGCAGCACTGCTTCAGGAAGCACCTCGAGCAGCCATCTGAGGAGTAACCAGTGGAGGTATCCCTAGGCTGTAATGTAAACACGGCAATGTCTCTGAAAACACAGTGTTTACAGCAAAAAGCCTGAAGGGAATGATTATACTCACCAGAATAAATACAATAAGCTGTAGTTGTTCTGGTGACTATAGTGTCCCTTTAAGCTGAAGTTATTTTGGTGACAATAGTGTCCCTTTAAACTCTTCACTTAAGCCACAAAATGCATCATGTTGCTGTAAAGCTTTGTAATCACTTTTTTAATACATGATTTCCTACTGAATATCACAATGATGTGCAGGTACTCCTCATTTTTGGCTTAGTGTTTGTATATGATGACACTTCAGCCACTCATATTTTGAATTGGGCAGACGGTTTTAATTTTGGACATAAAAGACTAATTCAATTATATTCAGAAGTATCCTTTATACTGTGTATTACATTAAGGCAATAAGTATCTTTGAGCTTGCCCAAGCTGTGCTGAGTCTGCGCTCCACATTTTAATTCATTACAGGGAAACTTACCAACCCCAAGATGTCAGCTTATTTATTAGATTTGGGATAATATGTGTTTTGCATTTAGCATTTAGCTTGTCATTAATGAAATAGCCGAGTTTTCTATAAAATTCGGTCCTGATGTCTGTTTATAATACTTTTTTTTTTCAGTCCACTACAAATCTGTTTTAGCAAAGAAATTGCTACACATTTAACGTCTGAGAAAATGAATAAGAAATATTTTTTAATGGAAATAGTTTCTAGATGATGTAAGTGAGATGCTGCAATTTAATTTAGGCCGACTAAAGACATTTAACCATAGCATTAACAATCATGGTGAAACAGAAAGACAGATCATCGGGGTTAATGTACCAAAGAATTTCTTTTTTTTTTTTTTCTACAGTTAATTTTTATTGTTTTAGAAGTTTTGTCACATGCTAACGCCTAATTGCTCTCACCAAGTAGCAATCATGTTTCACATTTATCCTGGAATGCCTGCATTTTTGGCATATAAACAGTTTCAAACACATCAGAACAGAGGTCCCACCAGTAAAGAAAGAATCATTTATATAGAAAGTCATTAGTACACAAATCAAACTCTTGATGAAATAATATGAAATTGTTAAGTTGTTTGGTATTTCTGGCCAGAAGGACTCACATGCGCCAAAGCATGAAAAAATATGTAAGATTAACTAAATGGAATGTTTACAGACTGGATGTAAGGTTATTGGTCAAACGTGATGTCATTGTTTGTTTTCTGTTCCGCAATCAAGCTCAGTCACTAAAACTCACGTATTTTACATAACTGTACATATTAACAAAAACAGAGCTAGTTTCCATGCATCTCTTATTTTATGGTCTCTCCTTAAATTTTATTTCTCGTATTGCCTAGCCAAAATATGCTATTGGTTGTCTGATGTTTGAGTTGAAGATTTTGTTTGTCCTTATGTTCACCTTTCACCTTTTCAAACCTGGCCTGGACAGGTGTGGACTATCAATAACGGACCATAACTGATCATGGTTTTAGAGGTCTGTTGATGAAGTTCTTAAAGCTTTAGTATATTCATATATTCAGGCTTGTTTGTTACCATGCATGGTGGTATGGAGAAAAAATGCCTCTGATTTCTCAAGTCCACCATAGTGATGTAATTTGTTTTTATGTTTTTTTCTTGGGGGTTAGGGGGTTTGTGTTTAATCAGATATTATTTGGTAGAAAAAGCTAGAACAGAAATACATGTTGATTTCATACATAACCGTAACATTAATAGAATACACAGTGTACAACCAAGTTTATAAATGAACATTGGGTTGATGACTCTAGAAGTACCACTAATCCAATGGTTTAGGTCAATTCAAAGTATGCTTTTTCCTTTTTAGGAGAAAAAGAATGGACAAAGCATAATATACATGTGGGTTTCACTAGCTGATGACCCTCAAGGAACTAAAAAAATATGGTATGTTATAGACAGAAAGTTATGTGTTATATAAATTCAAACTACACCATCACTTCCACCATTTTTTTCTTTAGGTAACTCTACCACCAGGTGGGGAAAAAAAATCGATACTGAGCAAACAAGAGGATCAGTACATTATTTGGTCAAAAGGCCAAGAGACACATTGTGAATCGTAACAATTTCAACAAAAGATTAAAGCAAAATGAGAGCAAAGATGGAAGAGAAAACAGAATAAATAAGAAAAGACAGAAGACAATTCCTCCATCTTATAAACAAATTCAATTTTCCCTTATTTATTTATAAAATATTTTACCAGTAAAGATATGTTGATTTATCTATTGTTGTAAAGTATGTCCTTAATTACATTGAAAATGTGGCTAAAGTATTACATCACACATAGAATTTCCAGTTTTCCCCCCAGAATAGCATGTTTTACCTTAAATAGGGGCTTAAATATACAAAAGAGGTGAAAAAAAAAAATACAACTTTAAAAAGACCTCTCTGTGTAGTAAAAAACAAAAGAAAAGAAAAAACAAATAGAACACCAGCTTTGGTGTACATCCTAAAATGTAAAGTAATTTGTGTTTTAATTGCAAGATTATAAAATCAAACAATTTCAAAAAGTGCAAACACGTTTGCATTAGGCAAACTTAACTTCTGTGACAGCAATGAATATAATTATAACATACTGTGGTAGAAAAAAGACAAAACAAACAGAACTTTGCATTTTATAATGAAAGCCCATTAATTATGCAAAATCTGACATAATAAAATTGGTTTGTACTTAGCAAAAATAAAGCTGTCCACAAATTGGTAAACACATGAAAAAGTACCAAAGGGAATTAGAGAATTAATAATTGAAAACTACTCTGAAGATTTAGTGTACTTCGAGTCAAATACTAATTAAAACAGGGCTCCCGGGAACTTAAACATGAACACGAAGGATAAGTTAAATAAATATTTTTACAATAATAGTGCAAAGTTGAAGAGTCGAGGGTGATGTACAATTATCTATGTGTAAGCAACACAGTGTTTACATAGAGAATGAATTTTTCTAAAAAAAAAAAAAAATTCCCGAAAAATCACGTTAGAGTTTACTGCCTCTCTGGATTAGTAGAATATCCTAAATTTAAACTAGTAGCAGTACTATAACCAAGGTTCTAAATCACTCCAGAACTGGAATGTGACCATTGTATACGACAGGTGATCGAGATCTTGCTAATTTATTTCACTATAAAAATAATATGCACTGTTAATAAACTTCCTCTTCAAAATAACAACTTATGCACAGAGAACCGGATTATGCGTAAGACTGCCTAGACGGCAGCCTAAAGCCCAGTCTCACAAGTGCCCGATAGGGCTTCAGCTCTGGCTGTAAGGTGACCCTCCTTGAACAGTCAAGGAGATATATCTCCCTGCATGGCCCCATGCGCATTAAATGAGCAGTATTGGGTGCAGACTACTTTAAGGGCTCAATCGTAGTCATTAGCTGAGCACTGGAACTGATAAAGTTGTCTGTACCAATATTGATGAAGTGATGGGGGACAGGGCAGAGCAGGGAGATTTATTGATCTCCCTGTTGGCTCAAGGAGGGCCACATCCCAACCAGAGCTGAAGCATCAGGTCCAGAAAGGAGCACACCAATCCCCTGTCTGAGCCTGGGCCCCAGGCAACCAACTAGTCTGTCTAATGGATAATCCGTCTCTAAAGAGGCCATTTTTTAAATCGTACATATTATTTTGAAAGTTAGAAAAGTAAAGAAAAACCTCGTAACATAATATATCAAAGCTCCCCCCTACTGGACCACTAGGTATTCAGCTCACCTTCCATTGGACAACTAGGGAATGAAAAGCAGGAGGGGGAGGGGGGGAACACACATAGTCAGACACTACCCACAAACACAAAATAATCAGCCCCTACACACACATACACACACAACACACAGCCTCCACACATACAACATTCAACCAGGAGTCACAGGCACACTCAGGTCTCCCCCCACATATAGCTCTCAGTACTCTATCTCTAAACATGCTCTCACACACAACACTTAGTCACTACAGACATACACACACACACACAAACAGTCTGGCTAGCTGTCTGTAGTGCCTCAGCAAGATCTGTGATTCCAGCAGGGCTGCGGGCAGGGGCCTCCTTTGTCCCTAATTTGTCCCTAATTTGTTAAAAAGCAGAGCAACAAAATGTATATACTACCTTCAACGATGACAAGCCTTGAGGATCAAATAACTGTTTAGCTGAAGTGTATCGATTGACTAGTTGGTTGTTAGGTTCATTCTATTCCAAGTGGATGGTGAGATTCCATTTCTGATTTTTCTTTCTATTGCTTATGCATTTCTTATTGTATTTTATATAACTGAGCTAAGGCAGATCTGTGTTGATTTATGTGTATAGCTATTTTTTTTAATTTTGGGTGGTCACTTATAACGTTTTTTTTTTTTTCATCCATATATACGTTTTTTGTGCAACGTGCTCAATAATAGATACAAGACAATTAAAGAATTAACTTTAGCAATTGCACAAAATCTGAGTGCGGTATTATTTATATTTTTTGTTGTATTATATTGGAGACAGTTAAGTCAGGTCAGGAGTGTCAAAAGAGTGCCAGCACTACTGTTGAATTAATATTAGCTATGTGTTTGGTAACAAAACATTATACATCAACAGAGATTACTGTTGGAAATGTAGACTACATTAATGTAGCGTTTCCATAGTAATACTTAGAAATACCTGTTGGATTATTATTCATTAATTCTACTGATAGCTTGTATCTTCTGCCTAAAGGGTCACCTAGTTGTGTCTCTGTATAAGAAGTAATGGTTCCGCGCAACATTTTATATAAAAAGCTCTCCAATTTTACCGTGGTTCCACAGCACGCAGCAATGTTTCAGCCTTAGTGTAGGCTTTTATCAAGCTTAATACAGTCCTCAACTAATGCCAACATGTTACCACTTGCTTAAGATCCTAAATAAAATTGGAGTGTTTTTCACCTAAAGTGGTGCCCTTGACTATTCCTTCTATTTTTGGATTGCTATAACTGAGTGGATGGTGGGACCAGAGTTACATTGTAGAGTTAGGTGTGTGCTGGCAACATACATTCTTTCACATTGTCTGTATATTCTAATGAACACCAGCTTTTGCTGGTACTCAAACACAGAACCCCAAATCCTCAAGGGTCCCCATTCTCCTTTCACAGTTGAGCTGGTAATGACTGCAAAGAAGACGTGATTGTATAAAACAGCAATTCACTGGAAAACAAAGGATGTGGACGGACATGTGGCTTTTTGAAATGTGTGTGTAAATTTCAAATCACTGAAGTGGTCATGGTACTTCGATTAACCCTTTAATGTTTGAACCAATTTTCTTTTACTATTGCAATGACAAAGTCGATGAGCTCACAGAGCTAGCTATGGTGGCCATAGTTTGTCTTACGCAACGGAATGCTCACTACACTATATGTATAGCAACACCCAAACCCCAGGCAAAGATTCATTTTGTTTCCTGTGACACTTCAACATTGATGGTGCACATCATTTAAACCACTCCTTTTTGCTGCAGGTATATTTCAGTTTTTTTTATGGCAGGCATACATAATTCATATAATTCGGTGCCATGCTTTGTGTCAATATCAATGAACTATCACATTTAAGTGCCAATGTGCTCTCTCATGCCATAAACCTCGCTCCATGTAAAAGGAAGAGTTATCAAAGGCAAAGAAAAATATTTTTTTCTTTGCTTGTATACATTACAATACTGTTCTTCTTAATTACTAATTTCTTCTCAGATATACCAATGGTTTGTTGATTTTTTTATATCTATGATTCATAAATCTATGATAAATTGATTTTTATTTTCTATATTGAGTTAACTGAATTGAGGAACATTTGTCTCAGAAAAGAAAAGCTTCTCAGCTTCAAGTTTATCATATTGTCGTTGAATTTTTTTTTCAATAGCCTAGAGGGACATCGGACTTGCTGTGCACTCTAGTTACAGGTCCGTTGTCTTCTTCTTATGACACTTTAAGCACTCTGCTTAATGGCTTAACTTGTGTAATAGATATAATCAGCCAATACATCTACAGTAATTGATCATGGTCCTTAACAGATCATGACCCTTATAATGATAAAACAAATGCCTATACGCAGAAATTCCATGTCCGTAGAACTGCGAAACAGCTAAAACAAATCTATTCCATAGCTGTTTGACAGGTTGACACCATCATACCTTTAAAAATATATAGCTCACATTTTTTTTACAACAATATCTTAAGGCATACAGTGTAACATCTGCAACTGAAACCATCCACTCACCCCAGGCAAAAAGAAACGTTGTCAATGAAGATATTTTTTTCTACTGTTGCCAAGATATGTCAGATTGATGGCTCCAGAACGTTTAAACTTCAAACATCATTATCTTTCTGATCAAACAAGTTTCGAAGCCACTGTGCCTTTAAGTGAAACACATTTCTTAAAGTATTACATTTGCAAACGTGTCTGAGAGATTTAATATTTTCCTTGGCACACATGCATTCCTAGCTCTGTCTATATTATTCATATGAAGAATAAACACATCGCTATAGAAACAACTGCTATAAACAGAACGGCAGAACATCTGATCTTGAATGAATCAGAGGTTCAAGAGACTGTTCAATTTAAAATGTCATGTGAAGGTTCACTTTTTATGGGAGTTGTTTAAGGCAAAAATCTGTGAACATATGGCAATGGATCGTTCCATCCTTACTTTGTTATCTTACTGATTCAGACTAACACATTTTGTTTTGTGCATCATGCTTTTCCAAGATAAACACTAAGGAAGGATATCTCTGAGCGATGTATCATTAAAAACATGTTTACTGCTGATATGTTGTCTTCTAATACATCATCTGCTAAAACAGAATGTCGGTCTGTTAAAATGCAGAAAAAATTATTTAATTGCGTGTTTCTAGACTGCATCATCAGTTCGCTATCTTTGGAGGCATGTAAATGTATTAATAACCGTTTAACAGATGCCATCGAGGCAGGGCCGGATTAAGAGCACACTGGGCCTGGTGCTGACAATTATGATGGGCCTAATTACGGAATCTTATCGACCAAAAACATTAAAACAATCATACCTCCCAAGCGTCATGTATCTGATGGAGATGGTGCTGGAGGGAAACTCATAGGATGCAGCTATAAGAAAACACATACTCTATGCTAATATCTCTCTAATTTATATCTTTCAATTAAATCCATAACCCTTAACAGCAGTGTCCAGTGAAGCAGGCAGTCAATGGGCGGGATAAAAGGGTGGCCACCGGTGCGAATCACGTGACCAGACCTGCCAAAAGGGGAGAACATGCCCAAAAAGGGGGCATGTCTGTCCAAAGAATTTGAAGGACAGCCTGGCATGAATGCATGTCAGGCTGCCCGCCAATCATGCAGGCTGTCCAACTAAGGGCATACTATGCAGCACCCTGAGCTTGACATAAATGCGTCTAATGATGCGCTCACTCAATGCTTTCTAAGGACTGTCTCCTAGCACTCACTGGTCCACTTGTCTCCTTACCTTCTTACTAGCAGGCAGAAGTTCCTGGTATATAGTCTGAGACAGATAAAGGGTGTATGTAGTGAGTGTAGATGAATGGGGACATGCCACAGTGTTAGAGAGACCAACGTCTGCATTACCTAAACTAATTTTATTGTCAGCCAGTCCACACAAGTTTTGTTCCCATACATCCCTCTTAAGCTTCCAAACTTAAAGGGACACTATAGTCAGCAGAACAACTACAGCTTATTGTATTTGTTCTGGTTAGTAGAATCATTCCATTCAGGCCTTTTGCAGTAAACACTGTCTTTTCAGAGAAAATAACTCCACTGGCCACTCCTTAGATGGCTGTTAGAGGTGCTTCCTGGGGCAGTACTGCCTAGTGTGCAGCACTGCTATTCAGTGTCTCCACCCTCGGCATGCAGACACTGAACTTTCCTCATAGAGATGCATTGATTCAATTTATCTTTATGTGGAGATGCTGATTGGCCAGGGCTATGACTTTTGCTGGCTCTGCCCCGATCTGCCTAGTTGACAGTCTCAGACAATCCTATGGGGAAGTATTGTAATTTGCTCAGACCACCACTTCTGATGATGTCAGCAGACAGTCAGTTCAGAGGCAGAGCCAGCAGCTGCAGACTTGAATACAAGTTATATTTTACTATACTTAGGGAGGCAAGAAGGGGGCAGGGTGGTGGTTTTAACATAATAGGGTCAGAAATACATGATTGTGTTCCTGACCCTATAGTGCTACTTTAAGCAAGAGTATGTGAAGAATAGTTAAGGTTGCCACCTTTCTTGGAACAAAATACTAGCCTTAATCCTTTGTATAATCACAAGGAGTGACATCAGAGTGACATCTGTAAAATCATCAACAAACTACTCACAGTTTGATTCTGCTGTATAGATGGATTGCTCCCAGTGTCTCAGTCTCGCAAGTCACCCAGTGTCTCAGTGTCCCTATGTATCACAGTGTCAGTGTCCCCATGTTGCCCAGTCCCGTAGTCTCCCAGTGTCTCAGTGTCCCCATTTCTCCCAGTGTCTCAGTGTGTCCCCATGTCACTAGGACACTGAGCGACATGGGGACACTGAGACCTGGGGACACAGAGACCCGGGGACACTGGGAGACATGGGGACACAGACATTTAGGGAAACTGGGAGAAATGGGGACACAGACACTAGGGACACAGACACTGGGAGACATGGGGACATTGAAACATTTGGGGACACTAAGACACTAGGGACACAGAGACATGGGAACACAGACACTGGGAGACTATGGGACACTGGGAGACTAGGGGACACTGGGAGACTAGGGGACACTGGCTGGGAGACAGACAGTTGTGGACATAGACATGGTGACACTAGGCACACAGAGACATGGGACACAGCCACTGGGAGACTTGGGGACACTGAGACACTAGCGACACTGGATGGGGGACACTGGGAGAAACAGCGTCCCCATGTGTCTCAGCATCCCCATGTGTCTCAGTGTCCCCAAGTGTCTCAGTGTCTGTGTCATCATGTGTCCTAGTGTTTGTGTCCCCATGTGTCTCAGTGTCCCCATATGTTCCCTAGTGTCTCAGTGTCCACATGTGTCCCCTAGTGTCTCAGTGTCCACATGTGTCCCCTAGTGTCTCAGTGTCCACATGTGTCCCCTAGTGTCCCCATGTGTCCCTGCTGCCTTTCCCCCCCATCCCTCACTTATCTGAGCTGTCGAGCTGATGTCTGGACTCTGTGCTGTGTTGCTGGTCCCCACGGGTCAGTGAGTAGTACAGAGAAGCAGGGATATGCATAGACATAAAATACTAGACGCCGCATTGACTTGGATCGGTCACAGTGTGATCTGCAGCATAGACATGTCTATGATCTGCAGAGCAAGGTCCTCAAAGTAAACATGGTTAGTCTTAAAATCCACCTGGAGGGTGTATAGATCCAGTAGCATGATGTTTAATCCTGGGATATTAAATAAAATTAACTGACATTTGCTGCTTTAAGACCTCTGTGGTTATTTACGTTATCGACTAAGTTTACTCAATACATTGAAATTATTTGAATTTCCTGATTGAAACTATGCGTTGCATTCGGATTTAGGTTTGCTAAAATTATAAGTTTAGTGAACTAACCCCACAATCTATCATCTTAATATACATGTTTTAAACTGGGACTGGATCTTTGTCTGATTTGTAATGTATTTACTTTTCACCTATTTTTAACTAATATGGATTTTGGAACTGTGCAAAATAAAATGTAGATATTTACAACTCTTTATTATTGTCAGCTCTGTCTTTTGCCCTTTGAAGTCCGCATGGAGATAGCATAAAGAGAATAGGAGAACAAACAATCACATCACTATTTACTAAAGTGAGATTTGTCACTAAGGCAAAGTAAATTAAAAAAAATTAGGGACAGAAGTCCTAATATATAGACATATAACACCCACACCGGGTGACCGGCCCAAAATGGCGCCCGCATTTCATGGCCCCCCGAGGTCAATGCGGCGTCTAGGTATTATATGTCTATGGGGATATGCTGTAACTTCCTATCCCTGCCTCCCTCCACACACAGTGACCCCTACTGGCCGGTGCTGGTATTGCAGAGTAATCTCCACTTATTCTGAGAAAAATACCTGCATTTGTATTGCCAGTATTACTGCAATACCGGCACGGCCAGGCAGTCTCAAATACCGTCTGTGCCAGTAAAATACCAGGCAGGTAGCAAACCTAAGAGTAGTGTGTGTGTAAAAAAAAAAAAAATGTAAAAAAAAAAATATTTTTTTTTTTTTTTTCAATGGGCCTATTCCATGGGCCTGGGCCTGGAGCTGCAGCTCCATCAGCCCCTATGTTAATCCGGCCCTGCATCGAGGGTTGTATACAATGGAAATCTATATTACACTTCTGATGCAGAAAATATATATGATAACGCTAAGTGACATACTTACAATGACCGGATAATTAGGCTTTTTTAAAGTCATAGGGGGATGCGTTTCTGAGCCATATGGTACTTTAAGGCTGATGATTCCAGGGCTTTATCAGTAATGACTAGCAAAAGGAATGCATAGAGATTATAAAACAAAGGATTTCTTTACTGGCCTGGCTATCATTTTAATTTAGTAATTCTCCAAGCATCTTCTCTTAGTCTATTACTCAAGTAAGATACCGAAATAACTAGTTAATTATCTTTAGTGCTTTCTTTTGACCAGTTGGTTCAATTCATTCTCACCCGATATCTTACTGCCCACAGTTCTCTGTCCAATTGTTTATCCTTTGATCCTTCAGTCTACTAGCAAGATTTTCACACTCACTTTTTCAATGTTTTGTTTTTGAATGATAACCAATGTTTCTCAGTTCTGAAACAATCGTCACAAAACAATGGTTGCAGCAAAAAAAAATAAAAAAAAATATATATATAGATATTTATATAACTGTAGACATTTTCTTACTATATGCTACGTGTAAAATAATTTCATTCCGATTGCAATGTTGCAAATTGATAACAATATAATTTAAAGGGACCTGTAGTGAATAGCTGCATTTAGGACATTAAAGAGTGCTATTAGATAAACACTACAAAAATTCTTACCACTAACCAACTGTGGTGCTAAAAGTTCACAGAGTTTTTGGGACAGGTCCTCCGTTTTCTGGAACCCAAAGGCCACTTTAGGTGGCTTAACCAAGGGATTGCAGCCATAATTCCTGTCAATATGTGAGCGAGCAGGTAACTAAGAAGTAAAATCCTGCATTATCTCTGCAGATAGGTTGGGCTTTGAATACGAGTAGATTCCAAAGGAACTAAATCCAGCCTTAAAGCATTAATTGAAAGTTTTTAAAATGAAGATGAAAGAACATCACTCCATTCTTTTGCAAAGTTATTTTTTCAAACTAAATTGTGTTTCAGAGAATAAACGGTGCATTAAATGGTGGATGAAGCAGTATATTAATGACACAGGAAGCAAGGAAAGTAGCATTTTAGGCCTTTAGACTTGTAACCACATAAGTGAGTTTTAGTTGTTTAGCTTGGTTCCTTTTGACACCAGATGTCTATGATTACATTCCCTGGACGTTGAAGCACATTGGATTGCCTGCATGTGCCACATGGCCAAATTACTTGGCTTAGCCACTAGGCCACTGCTTTATGCACAGGGAATGTGGATGTGGTTCCTTTTGACACCAGATGTCTATGATTACGTTCCCCAGACGTTGAAGCACATTGGATTGCTTGCATGTGCCACATGGCCAAATTACTTGGCTTAGCCACTAGGCCACTGCTTTATGCACAGGGAATGTGGATGTGGAACGTTCCAACATTCATGATTATGTTCTTGGTCACATCTATGTTAAACTGTTCTGATGAAGGAAACAAATCATCCAAATCACTTATCGAATTTTGCTTTCCCACCACAAACTGTAAAGTCTGTACATTTTTGTGTGTGGCTTCTAGGCTTAAAGGACCACTATAGTGCCAGGAAAACAAACTAGTTTTCCTGGAAATATAGTGTTAATAGGTCCACCCCATCCTCATGGCCCCCCTCCTGCCAGGCTCAAGAGGGGTTAAGGGGTTAAACACTTACCTTTCTCCAGCACCGGGCTCATTCAGTGCTGGGGACTCTCCTCCCTCTTCCAACGTCATTTCTCAATGCTTTCCTATGGACGGCAGCGTCTTCTCACTGTGAAAATCACAGTGAGAAGTGATGAAGCGCCTCTAGCGGCTCTCTATGAGACAGCCACTAGAGACTGGATTAACCCATATGTAAACATATCAGGGTTAACCCTAGATGGACCTGGCACCCAGATCACTTCATTAAACTGAAGTGGTCTGGGTGCCTATAGTGGTCCTTTAAGTAAAGTGAAGTTGTGTAGTAAGATACAGTGTATTGAGATAAAGGGTAGAACAGGAAAAGCTGAGATGTCAACTGCAAGTGATAGATAAAGATATTAATTATAGACTTAGATCAAACTCTTCTAGATAGCTTGTGATCAAGGGATATCATTAAAAGATTTATTCTTCATATGGTACATGTCATATTATACCCCCACACAGCGATATAACTTTAATAAATAAAACGTAACTACTGCAATGACCAGAGGAAACAGAGCGATTATTTATGCTATATTGTTGCCTTATGTATTATGTATACTGGCCAGTAGCGTTGACAAAGGGCAGAGTGACTCAAAAACTAAAGTAACCTCCCCCCCCCCTTTCTGGGAATAATTCCATTAATGAGCATTCCGGTGCAGTGAAATTAATTAGATTGCTCTTTGGCCAGATGTTAGTAATGTGCAGAATGTCAACAGGTGTCACTTTCCTCCATGGCATGACCACTCTCTTTTACAATTGAATGCCATAGGCAATAAGCCCATGAGAAATATAGTCATCGCTGCTGTGTTCAGGTAGTGTAGGTGTTAAAATTCAGGATGTCGTTAGTTTGATTTTGCCAGTTTATGATGACAGTTTTTTTTGCAATAATTTATATATACAGATAGGTAGCTCACGGTTTGAAATGCTCAGATTGGCTTTCTATTCGATATTAGTGGAGCGAGGTGCATTTTTGGCAATAAAAAAGGGCTATTTTTTTGCAAGTACTTAATTGGGCCAGCGACCAGCTAAGCAGTGCCTTGCAGGAGCTGTATTCTTAAAGCTCACCCTGCCTCCCATTTATTTTTATGTAATAATTGTAATATAATGTGTTTATATGTTTATAGTTATTTATGAACTTATTTAGGATTGTTAGTAATTAATGATTTCATTGTCGTGGTATATTATTGGAATTGGGTTAAAGGGAGAATCGACTTGTATGGTGAGTTATTTTGGTTAAGGCGATCAGTTTTTTAGTTAATTGGCTATTACGTTTTGGTTTAATATGTTAAATGAATGTGATTATTTGTGTTTAAACCCTAATAAACATTAGCACAGCCTTACTGCAATCATTAATTATTTATGTTTCACTACACCATGTACTGCATATGAACCCTACTTCTAGTGTCCATACTTACTATATAACTTTCTGTTTATTTTCCAACTTTGTATCCATTGCAAAGTCTGACACACAATATTAACAAAGTCTGACACACAGTTAAAGTAATGCTATGAAGTTACCAGCTTCACCGATTGACAAACTCAGCAAGTTTTCCCTCTTCCACTTACCTTCACTGTGCGATCACTGGCCAATTCCAACAATGATGTATGCCTGTCCCTAACGAGAGTATTGGGGCTCTGAGGCAATGGATACAATATTGGAGTTATATAATACTTTAGCATGCATCTTATCTAAACACAGTGAGGCATAGTACAAAAAAACAACATGAATCAATATGTGGGAATCAATGAAACAGAGCTTGACAGTTACATTTATAAATTGCTATAGTTAATATAAGGAAAACTAGGGGCCTAACACTGGCAGTTAGTAGTGGGCGCCTCTACTCCAGTGTTTGTTTGACTAGCAAATTCCACTTGTTTTAACAGTAGATAAGTACATTGCAGTTCTGAAGCACTAAGTAGAAAGACATCAATACTGGCATTTTCGACTCTCCAGTTAATTCACGAACAGCTCCCAGTAAACACTTCTACTGAGCTTAGCTAGTCATTGATTCCATAATATTATTATTATTATTATTATTGGTATTTAGAAAAAGGGCCAACTAATTCTGCAGCGCTTTACAATATTATAAAAGGGGGGGGGGGATTTTACAATAAATGAGACTATTACACAATGATATGGGAACAATAAGTAGATGAGGACCCTGCTCAAACAAGCTTACAGTCTAGAGGAGGTGGGGTACAAAAACACGGTAGGGCAGCAAGAGGGACAGCAACCAAATAAGGTGTAAAAGTAGCAGAACTGGAGGTGAGAGTGGAGTGTGGGTCTTCAGGAGAGCAAGAGACAGATATCTGGAATAAGGTTACTCTGGGAGACCATGAGAATTTCTGAACAGATGTGTTTTGAGGGACTTCTTAAACAATTAGGGGAGAGTCTGATGGGGGTAGGCAGGCTGTTCCAAAAGATGGGAACCTCTCACGAGAAGTCCTGCAAGCGGGAATTAGCAGTAAGGGTGCGAGCAGTGGACCGGAGAAGGTCACCATAAACTGGTTAGTCAAGCCTGGTTTACAAGTCAAAGAGATAATGGATTCTGCATAGAACAGTTACATGGACACCGAGAGTTAGTGCTGTTACTGGATTTGCTATAATTATGAGAAAGTGTGAAGTAATTAATTCCCTTGCTAAAGACTCACGTGCCTTTTTGTACATGTGCCAGACTAAAAATGTGGCAGAGTACTAAGTTGCATCATGCATAGTTCTAAGAAAAATGATTCCAGGGATTCGACCAGGGATCAATTAACACTTCTCCAGTATAGATGGTGAGGGTGACAGTGCATTGGCAATAACGAGGACACATATGGTTTCAATCTATTTCAGATCTGCTATCTGCAATGCAGTCACGCAGCTAATTGTAAATTGTATTTAAAAGGGAATTATGACCTTAAATATCATGTGGACTAATTACCACAGTTATGACATTTTATTCTTACATTGTGAGTTATTATACCACTTACATACTGTATTTTTTCCATTTTTAACATTAAATACAAAGTTTACGGATATTGTTTTCTGCATTTATATTGTGTGTACCTATGTATGTATTTACACTGAACAAAATTATAAACGCAACACTTTTGTTTTTGCCCCCATTTTTCATGAGCTGAACTCAAAGACCTAAGACTTTTTCTATGTACACAAAAGGCCTATTTCTCCCAAATATTGTTCACAAATCTGTCTAAATCTGTGTTAGTGAGCCCTTCTCTGTTGCCGAGATAATCCATCCACCTCACAGGTGTGGCATATCAAGATGCTGATTAGACAGCATGATTATTGCACAGGTGTGCCTTAGGCAAAATAAAATTAAAATTAAAATAAATTGAGACAAATAAATAAGCATTTTGTCTTAAGTTATTAGTTTAAAATGTATTTAGCCCATTTTGTTTGTCCATGTAAACAGAGAACATTTATTTTCTGTAACAGCAGCGATAAAGTGTGACTTCATTTTTTAACATGGAAGATAAAAATAATTGACATTTGGAGCGCACTACAAAATGTATATTTATCCACATACATACACACACAACTTATCCTGGTATCTAGGATGTATGTACCCGTTATCCAAAACAAGATGTACGTGTGCATGTCAGGAAATACCAAAGCACAACGTTTTAAGTGTTCATATTGTCAACTACTATCAGTTGTCTGAAGTTCTTGAAACAAGAGGTCATTTTTAAGCTTGTTCAGGAGTGTAGATCCTTTAAAGTGAAAGACTGGAGGATAGAGACAATCATTTTGTAAAAGGAATGATGTGGGCAGATGTGGGCACTTTGGATGAAAAGAAGAGAATAAAATAAAGTTACTATTTTTTTATTTTTAAATGTTTCCTTTTTTTATTATTGTGTATTTTTTACCTTACTTACATGTTAATGTATATATTGACATATTTAAGATGTTTTTTGGATGTTTTGCTTAAAAGTTATATTTCAATATATTTTATTTAGGCGTGAATACGACATCTGCTGGATTACTTATCACGGTTGACTAGTAGATACCCTTTGTACCATAGTAATAAAACAAAAATGTATTCCCCAAAATATTGGTTATTATATTTTAGGCTTTACTCACTGAACACCAAAATGCAATAAATGGAAAACTAGATTGCATAATTATTTTTAAAAATATCAAAATTGGGAATACCGCTAAAAAATCTGCACGTTTTGTCTAAATTTTGCCATTCGATTTTCCGTTCCCCACGATTCATTAAGAGCAATTAATTAAATTAATTCATATAAATAAAAGCTATTTTTTTTTTTTTTTTTTGCTAATGTTCACAAATATCCACACATTTTACATTTGTGGTGGAATGTTACCTTAGGTGTTTTAAATGAATTTTCCTACAGTGAGTTACTTCCGAATCATAAAACATTTCTGGACATGTCTATATTGACTGCTACCAAAAAAAAAGAAAAAAAAAGAAAAACTGTTAAAGAATTTTTACAGCACGTAGTCCGTCTGCATGCAGTCTTAGAGAGAGAAGTGCAGTTTCCTGTTTCATATATCTCACACTTTACATAAAGCTTTATGAGAGTTATTTACTGTAAGGTGCTAGTGACACAACCCTTCAATGACACTTGTTCTAACATCGAATTTATAAAGACTGTGGAAAGCTCACTGCTTTCTTGCTGTCAGAGTCAGAGATAGCATTTCCTATGTGAGCAGACCTCTAGCCAGGGGTATTTACAGTTGAGGTGCACACATTGTGCTCATGCTGTAATCCACAAGTATCACTTCACCTAATTCCAGTTTGGACGACTGTCTACAAGGTTACTACAAGAGTTTGATGACACAGTGACTGCGAAGAAAACCACCTTAAGTGAACCTGCTTTGTATGGTTCTTACCTGCTTTGGACAGCTCAATGAGGTTTCGGTTTAAATTTTGCGTGATAAATAACTGGAATGAAGATGAGATGAGTCTTGATCAGTGTTTCGGCAGACATAACAAAATAAATCTGTTGATCTCAACTTCAGGTGGTTGAAGTTCTAACGGATGTGTTTGTGGTAAGATCTAAACCCAACTCTAATATGCTATAAACAGACAATAACTTTCAATAAGTGGGTTGGATTAAAATTCAAAAATCTTACACGTGTAATTTTTCCCTCCTATTCACAGTCACCAATAATGACCTCTGTGGATTCAGAACTCAGCAAAAGGATGCAGCGAAAGAAGATCAGACATTTGTGCCTCCCTGCATAGAACTTTGAACCCTGAAAGTACTTGTTTCTTACTCCCTCCCAACTAAATACAGTTGCAGTATTACTGAATAATTAATTAGAAGTGCAACAAAGGTAAATACAAAACCCACTTGCCACTTCAGCATTTTCACATACCTCCCTACACAGGGGAGGTATGATCATAGGACAGAGAAGGCAGAACCAGAGGTAGGTATGCCCATCTACCCATAAGAGGTATGGATGTCCCTGACAGTCTTTCTAGTAAGTCCCACTCTGAGTGCCCCAAAATTACTGTCATTAGGATGGCGGAAAGGGAGACAGAATTTAGCACTGTTCCATGGGATGCGGGAATATTGGGACCATGTCCTTCATCTGATGAGTATTACCAAAAAGTGCATGAAGATCTGGGTATGTTTTAATAGTGCTATTATGGTGAAAGTGCCTCAACAGGTTAAAATAATGTACATGGATTGTTCTGGCTGTGCTAGGACGCCCTAAACTATAATGTAAATAATAAGAGAAAATTCGATTTTTTTTTTTTTTAAAAAGCAAGCGCAAGTCCCATAAATGATTTTTAATTAGATATTGGATTGTGCCAAAACCTCAACCTCAATCTTTGACAAAGACCTCAGCTGCAACTGTTTTCCTATATTAACTATTTTACACATCAATTATTTAATTTTAGAAAGTAAAAGACAGGTTTTGTTCTGCTAATTGATGATGTTTTTGAGGTGTCGGTGCTGCTTTTTAGCAAGCGAATGTAATTTACATTTTGCCCAGCTTTTTATTGTATTACTTGCTTGCAAATTGTCTGCGTGTAACTGTGTTAATTTTAAGTGGAAAAATGATATTTGCACGCTTATATCGGTAAAGGACATGACATATGCTGCTGCTCATCAGCGATATGTAATTATTCACTAATGAACATTTTTATTTAATTTTGCTTCAGATAAAAAAATAAGTAAAGTGTCACAAACATCCACAGACATCTGCAAAGCTCAAACAGAAAATTAAATGGGAGCTGTCACTTTGATAGGATGTATATCATCAAATTTACTATTGAATATACTATTGAATAAAACATTGAAAATCACCTATAACTTCTTTTAGTCTTTTTTTCATGAGATGATCTGCTTTCTTTTAAATGTTTAAGGTTTTAGAAAATGACCTCTTACTCCAGTTCAGACAAGGCAAAGTGAGTACAAACATTGCAGATGAGAAGTGGAGAAATAGAAACATTTTATTACATAAATACAAAAATACACTTTATGTGTTTCGCCAAATCACAGGCTTTCTCAAAAGTGTTCAATTTTGAGAAAGCCTGCGATTTGGCGAAACGCATATAGTGTATTTTTAAGTGCATTTTTACATTTTTATCTACTTTGGATCCTCCTAATTCCTTTCAGAAGATTTTATCCAAGAGGACTCCAGAAATATCGTTGGTGGGGATTATACCACCTGTGCTATTTGGATTGAGCAAAACCATTTTTGTTCTCCTTTTGTAAGTACCCCTCTTTTTTATTTTAATACTGCTTTTTTTGTTATCAGTGAGCACTATTGGTTGTTTTTATATTCCTTTTATGTCACATCTGCATGCCAGGACTCCCATACAGTGCACCTGGATCCTGACTCACTTCCTGGAAAATTGTTGCTGCACCAGTATGTCCACAGGCAGTTACTGCTACTTTTCCACCTTGACTGGTGACTGTCACCCTTGCTGCTCTACTGAGTTTTTGTACCCCACCTCCTCTAGAATGTAAGCTTGTTTAAGCAGGGCTTTCATCTACCTATTGTTCCCGTATCATTGTGTAATTGTCTAATTTATTGTAAAATTTCCCCCCTTTCATTATATTGTAAAGTGCTGCGGAATTGGTGCTATATAAATACTAAATGCAAGCTATTGTGACACCAGATATGAGTTTTGGCACTGGGCAAGTGGGCACAGTATACGCTGTGAGCCTGACACACACGCTGGCAGGCAGGCAACTGCAATTAGATTACACAGGGAAAAAAAAAGCAGACTGATGTTCTAGCCCTAAAAAGGGCTTTTTGGGGTGCTGTCCTTCATCTACCTATTGTTCCCGTATCATTGTGTAATTGTCTAATTTATTGTAAAATGTCCCTCCTTTCATTATATTGTAAAGTGCTGCGGAATTGGTGCTATATAAATACCAATAATAATAACAACATACTACATATACACACTGCTACCCACACACACAGTGCTACCCACACTGTCCACACATACACATGCACATCCTACTACTAATCAACCAAAAATTAAACAAAAGGTAAAATGAGTAGGAAGGGAATTGGTTCAGCACTTATACATAATACACCCTTATATCTTATATATTGAGTGATCAGTCTACTAATTATAGTCTATGAATTCTGACACATTTTAGAATGGCATGAAATAGACTGTGTCTGCCAAAGGGATTAATCTCCCCCTCCTCCCCACCCAAAAAATAAATACATATTTTCTTAGTTATTTGCTCTGTTCTAAACGTTATCAATATATTAGGAATAGTGGTATGTTATCTGCATGGTGATCTAATTCTCTTCCTTTTGGTTTACGTTCACTCTTATACACACACACACACACACACACACACATTGCTACCCATACTATATACACACACAAAATGCTACACACACACTTTACACAAACACAGTGACACTGACACAGATATACAGAAATGTACATAGACATATACTCAGACATTTACACACTCTGCAAACACAAGCACAAACCACACATACACACATACATGCACACATGCACACACGCATACACACACAATCCCTCTATTTATCATGTTTAAACAGTCACATTTGTTTTATTCATTTGGTGATACCTCACTTGGAGTATTGTACGCAGTACTGGAGACCGTGTCTTCAGAAGGATATTGATACCTTAGAGAGAGTTCAGAGAAGGGCTACTAAACTGGTTCATGGATTGCAGGATAAAACTTACCAGGAAAGGTTAAAGGACATGTATAGCTTGGAGGAAAGACAAGACAGGGGGGATATGATAGAAACATTTAAATACATAAAGGCAATCAACACAGTAAAGGAGGAGACTATATTTAAAAGAAGAAAAACATAGTCTTAAATTATTGGGACAAAGGTTTAAAAATAATATCCGGAAGTTTTACTTTACTGAGAGGGTAGTGGATGCATGGAATAGCCTTCCAGCTGAAGTGGTAGAGGTTAACACAGTAAAGGAGTTTAAGCATGCGTGGGATAGGCATAAGGCTATCCTAACTATAAGATACGGCCAGGGACTAATGAAAGTATTTAGAAAATTGGGCAGACTAGATAGGCCGAATGGTTCTTATCTGCCGTCACATTCTATGTTTCTATGTTTCTTTGTTTCTATCTATGTTTCTATGTTTCTTTGTTTCTATCTATGTTTCTATGTTTCATTTATAAGGTGAGATTGGAAGCATTTGAGAGTTCGGTGTCAAAAATCTCTGGATAGAGAACAATACAAGAACTATTAAATACATTATACAATATAGATGACCATTGCTGTGGCATTGTTATACCCATTCTATCAGTGTTTATCAAGCTTGGGTACAGGAGTATTCTTCTGTCATTTAGCTGGTATGCATTCAAACTGAAATGACATGGCAAATAAATTAAAACCATTAGAGAAATATTATTTCAGATCTTGTGTTATAAGCATGAGAGCTAAAGTACCACCAGTATGTAACCTGACCAAAGAACAACATATCACGCTAGGCAACGTGGTTCATATCCATTTCTGTCCGTCTATTATGAGCAGTCTCATTAAAAGTCAGCATGTTATGGATAATAATAAAATTGAGCTACGGTATGTGAATCATCTCAGAAGCTTGCTCAGGGACTAAAATGCTACATTATTTGGAAAGTGGTGTCAGTGACATATTGCTTAGAGTAATGAATCATTTTTGTATCACACATTACAAGAAATACAGAAAAAAATACACATGAATGGTAAAATCGTGGGGATGGTATTGCTTTAATGGGACATTATTGGCACTATAACCACTTCAAGTTATGGTTCTGTGACGTGTGCAGTTAAAACTGCTGTCCAGATATTGTCAGTGACCCTGTGAATTCTTACAGCCCAGCACCTCTCTGCTGGATACTTCCCTACTAGCTCAAGCCGCTGGCCATTGTCTGCCTATGACAGCAGCCCATCACTGGTATGGGTTGGTATGGATTGGTGTGGAGGAGTGTAACTCCATCTTAGCCATACTGGGAATGAGTGCCCAGGTACCCTCATATAGTGATTAAACTGTTAAATGATATATCAAAATTTCAAATGAAAATGGCTGCTCGCTGGTATAAAAAGTTATACAGTTTCATAAGGTAATTCTCAAATACACAATTACATTTTATTTTGCATGGACGGACTAGTAATAGGTTAAAGGGTAGTACAACCAAGCTAATAAAAGTTATAAACTTACCTGAAAGATAAAATACTAATATTTTTCTAAAACGCATTCTATGGTTATTAAATTTAATGGACGCTCTAAGCTTTATTCATCTTAATAACATCTATACATAGTGTGCAGCAATATTAGTTTCATTATCATTCAATTGAAACCCACCAAACCCTTAATTGATGGTTAGGAAGAAACAGGTGCAAAATGTATAGTTAGTTATGCTAATAGAAACATATCCATTGCTTGGTCTATTTTGAAGACTATACATAATGCTACCCGGTATTAGGTAGAGGTCAGAGTTATTAAATGGATTGCACAGAATGAAGATTGCTTCACGGAATACTAATTACAGAATAACGTTTTCATGCATGAGTTGGACACACAGGGCGATTTGCTGGATGGAGAAATGTTAAAAGAAAAACACTCAGACTGTTTGCGTATTTCGATGGTTTAACATTAATCACATAGATAAGATTCCTATAAAAATAATATGTCTAGATAACATACATAACATGCAAGGATTTCTTGACCTCTTGTCTCTGTTATATTCCATACATAAATTACTTGTTATTAAATATCCCCCTTTTATAATGGCGCTATACAAATAATAATAATAATTGATAATTGATCTAAAACAGTGGTTCACACATATTATTAGCGTGGTGACCAATTCTTCAATACTAAAATTATCAGGCAATTGTTCAAATATTTTATAATATAAAACAAAATTATAATTTTGCCTGTGGCCTCGTTAGACTTTTTCCAGGGTCTGTACTACACTGGGGAAGTCGTCCCCCTACAATGAACCAAAAATATTGAAGACAGTTTCCAGGGGCAGATTAATATTTCTACGGTTTTCCTGAAAACTTTATGTCTTTATTGAACTCGGGCCTCGATTTAATTTTTTGGGGTAAGATTCTCAAATGATCACAATCTGTTAGAAAAAAAAAGTTCAAATGATTTAACTACAAAAGTCACCATTAAAGTCTATGATAATTTTTGTAGATATTTAATTTGAAACGTTTTCCTAACAGATTGAGGCCTTAGTCAATATTTTATTGTCCTTTAGAAGTATGAAAGATCTGGTCAGGAATCAGACCTGCCACTCGGAGGTTCTCTGGCTAGAATCACTATGGTTAGAGATGTCCCAAATAGTTCGCTTGCGAATAGTTCCTGGCGAACATAGCTTGTTCGCGTTCGCCACGGATGGCGAACATATGCGATGTTCGGTCCGCCCCCTATTCGTCATCATTGAGTAAACTTTGACCCTGTACCTCACAGTCAGCAGACACATTCCAGCCAATCAGCAGCAGACCCTCCCTCCCAGACCCTCCCACCTCCTGGACAGCATCCATTTTAGATTCATTCGGAAGCTGCATTCTTTTTTTTTTCTGTATTTTTTTTTTTTTTAGACAGAAGTGTGTTATATTTGAGCATGCTAGGCTGAACGTGCGTATATCATGGCTAGTTGCACTGAGGGTATGAGTATATAGCAGTACATTGTTGTGAAAGATGGATGTCATGTTTAGGGTGTAGCTTGCACGTTGTATTTATATCAGCAGCTCCACCACTAGTTATAAATCAAGTGTGAGTCGCCCCATGAGATGAGACTAGTGAATAACATAATACATGAACGGTTAAGGTAAAGGCATGTAAGGAACTACGACAATAAACTCTTTAGGAGGTGAAATAATGACATGTTTAAACGCTTGCTACATTACGATTAGTTAATGTGCAGAGAGCAGTTCATGTGATCAAATGCATGGTGTGGAGGATCGGCTATAGTGGGACATGCTTGGCAGGCTGCTGTTTACTGCTTGTGCTCATCCGATCCCTCCTGGGTGCCAGGTGCAGACCCTGGGAGTCCCTGATACCTGGAACAACAAAGGCAAGTCTCTGGCTGAGTGCCGGGTTCGCGGCTTGAGGTGGTGGAAGCTTGTTTTGTCGGGTGGTCGGATCTGTCCCGGTGGTGCTTCACGTCCGGTGCGGGATTGTGATGGCTTAAGGTGGAGGTGAGTGCTTGACGTGGGGCAGGCTCTGCATTTCTGTTTGTGCCTCCGGTCCCGTCTTCGACGCCTTTTGCGTTGGTGGATTTTAATGGGGACTGCTTCGCTTAGCTGTGGTGGAGCAAAATTGATTAAAAATTGATTAAAGAGTCTGTCCAGCTTAGACTCAATATTCTGCCATGCTTTGCTGGTACCAGGAGGACACGCACCTGCCGCCATATTGGGAGAGTCGCAGATGAGTATGTCAGCCTGGGCGGCTGTGCTCTGTGCGTCCATTAGCTCCAGACAGCCTCTCAGGGGTGGACCGGGATAACCCCCACCGGTCCGAGGGGAGGGGTAACGGAGCTCCTGCCGGGAAGTAGCTGCTCCTGGACATCCCAGGATCGGGAGATCAGCCGCCTCTCCCGCCCGGTGAGCACCAGGCCACACTTGCCACGTGGAGGTAAGTAAGACTCTATCGAGTTGCTGACCGCTATTAAGCATATTGGGTCGGTCAGGTAAGAGCATTATTGCTGGGTCATCCCCTTCTGGGGTGAAATTTGCTTGTTGATAGCTGCTTAAAGTGAGATATTGAGGGAGCTCATACAAAGTGCGTCTTTCCTCCATGACAGCTAGGCCCCGCCCCCCAGAAGCTGCATTCTTAGTGAGAGGAGGGACAGTGTAGCTGCAGCTGATTTAATAGGGAAATCGATAGCTAGGCTAGTGTATTCAGTGTCCACTACAGTCCTGAAGGACTCATCTGATCTCTGCTGTAAGGACAGCACCCCAAAAAGCCCTTTTTAGGGCTAGAACATCAGTCTTCTTTTTTTTTTCTGTGTAATGTAATTGCAGTTGCCTGCCTGCCAGCGTGTGTGTCAGGCTCACAGCGTATACTGTGCCCACTTGCCCAGTGCCACCACTCATATCTGGTGTCACAATAGCTTGCATTTAGTTTCCTTCACACGTGTGCGTTTCAGGGCCTGCCAGGGCACAGTGTCACACCAGTGCAACTCATATCTGGTGTAACAATAGTGTACATTTAAAAAAAATAAAAACATTTTTGACTGTAATAGATTGAATAGCAGTTAGTTGTCTGCAAGCGTGTGTGTCAGGCCTAAAGCATCTACTCTGCCAACTTCTGCCAGTGCACAGTGCCACTCATATCTGTCACAGTAGCTTGCACGCATAGTACCACTAATCGAAAAAAAAATGACAGGCAGAGGCAGGCCACTCCGCAGGGGCCGTTGTGGTCGTGGTGCTGTGATTTCCTTTGGCCCTAGAATAATGCCCAGTGTTCAGAGGCTACGTACCCTGAACTCGAAAAGTTCTGAGGACATAGTTGACTGGCTAACACAGGACACCCAATCTTCTACAGCTTCCGCTCGGAACCTTGACGCACCATCCTCCTCCAGCTTAGCTTCAGGCACCTCTCAAGTTACCACTCGCCCACCTGCCACCACCAACACTAGTACCACAGCCGCTTCACTTGATCTGTCAGAGGAGTTATTTACACATCAGTTGGAAGAAATGAGTGATGCGCAACCATTATTGCCAGAGGATGTAGATAACAGGGATATGTCTCAGTCAGGCAGCATTACACACATGGACGTACGCTGTGATGATGATGATGTTGTACCCACTGCTGCTTTCTTTGCTGAGTTGTCAGATACAAGTGAAGCGGATGATGATGACGATGCATCCGCGGATGTCACGTGGGTGCCCGCTAGAAGAGAAGAAGAACAGGGGGAAAGTTCAGATGGGGAGACAGAGAGGAGGAGGAGACGAGTTGGAAGCAGTGGGAGGTCGTCGCAAGGAGCTAGTGGCACAGTCAGACAGCATGCATCGGCACCCGGGGTCAGCCAGACAGCACGCCAATCAACGCATACTGTTGCCACCACCAGAATGTCGTCATTGCAGAGCTCAGCAGTGTGACATTTTTTGGGTGTGTCTGCCTCTGACAACAGTTTGCGGTGTTTGCGGTGCGTTAAACGGGGAGTTTGGTCTGTCACTGTGAAGCGGGCGTAACCCTTAGACTACCTGATCGATACAACATCATACCTGATGTTTTAAAGCACGTTATTCTAAACAATTTAGGAATGTTAGGTGATTTATGCCCTTTATGGATTAAAACCAGACTCTGCATCAACTATGTAATTTTCCATGGGAGTTTTGCCATGGATCCCTCTCCGGCATGCCACAGTCCAGGTGTTAGTCCCCTTGAAACATCTTTTCCATCACTATTGTGGCCAGAAAGAGTCTCTGTGGGTTTTAAAATTCGCCTGCCCATTGAAGTCTACGGCGGTTCCCCCGGTTCGCACGTGCGCGAACATTTGCGGAAATTTGCGTTTGCCTTTCGCGAACGGAAAATTTTATGTTCGCGACATCTCTAACTATGGTACCAACCCAAGTTTCAAGACTGTCACATTTTCTGGAAATGCCTTTAGCTTGGTTAATGGAGCAGTTACGGTTATGGTCCCTACAGACTTTAATCTGCATAGAGATGCATAAGATGCAAACCCTGAAAGACACTTTGTTGATGTATACTGAACCATGTTATGGTGAGTGCTAAAAGGTCTTAATAACTGTGAGCTTGTTTATTT
The DNA here is from genome assembly GCF_036172605.1 of Pelobates fuscus. Classification (NCBI taxonomy): domain Eukaryota; kingdom Metazoa; phylum Chordata; class Amphibia; order Anura; family Pelobatidae; genus Pelobates; species Pelobates fuscus. The sequence continues at coordinate 38,191,034 of NC_086319.1, read as the reverse complement.
AACTTTGAGGATTCACAGGGTCACTGACAATACCTTGACAGCAGTATAAGCTGCAGATGCCACAGAACAGGTCACAGTTCTTTCACAAATATCTAGGGCTCAAATTTTACCAGTTTCTACTGATTCACTAAGGCAACCTCTGAAAAGGAATCTTTAAAAGAAGTTTGTGCATAACTAATAACAACGTGTTTTCTCATAGATAATTCCTACAGAGTACGTAGTAAGGTATTACTGTCTAAACTCTTATGATGTCACTTTGCAATGAGTTTAGACAATAGCTACATTTTCTATGTATCGGTAAGCCTTGTTTGTTGTTTGTTAATTTGAACACTATATAATGTTTTGATTTCAATTTGATGGGGGCTAAATGATATATTAAGATCATATATTGCTTTGATTTATAAATATATGATTTATTAAACAATTTAAGATACAGCTGTGTAGAAACAAAGTATATTAGTAATAAATAATTGAATGCAATCTCTCTCTCTCTAAATATATATGTGTGTGTGTGTGTGTGTGTGTGTGTGTGTGTGTGTGTATATATAAATATTTATATACATATATATATTTTTCTGAACCCCATAATCATTATTGTAAAATCAAAAAGATTTAAAAATTCTACTAAAAATACACTTTTAGAAAAAACTACAAGGATTTTATTCTCTACACATTTAATTATAATGAATTTAAAAAAATATGAGAAAAACAAATAAGATGGCAATATACCTATAGAATGTAAGCTCGATTGAGCAGGGTCCTCTTCAACCTATTGTTCCTGTAAGTTTATTTGTAATTGTCCTATTTATAGTTAAATCCCCTCTCATAATATTGTAAAGCGCTACGGAATCTGTTGGCGCTATATAAATGGCAATAATAATAATAATAATAATAATAATAATAATAATAGTTGTTTGGGGGATTTATTTATATTTTTTTTTATAAATTTTGCTATTCTAATCTACATTTTTCAAATATGAATATCATTGCACTTCTGTTAGCTGAATAAACCACTACATTTTTTTAAATATATTATATGCACACATCAAATCTCTACGGTCTATTACATTTGAAGCTCATCTACAGCTTTTTTTTTCCATTCTCTGGGATTATGGAAGTTAAACAGCAATCGGAGAGCTATAGAATAACACATATTCTAGAAGTGTATGAAGTATACAGTTGCAAAACAGTTTTTGAACTTGTTCAAATAGCCAATTTTTCTTGGCTTTTTTTCAGATATGTTTGGCAGTGCTTTAGATGTGCCTGATCATCGCAGGCTCATTTCTCTCTGCTAAATATCAGCTTTTACTGTCTTTAAGATTGTGTTTCAAAGAATGCCTTGCAAAAGAAAACAACTCACAGTGTGTAAAGTTAGCTTTCAACACCTTTCACGTACAGAGCAAAATGCCAAATCTTTGTTTCTTCTAAGACCTTCACTGGTGAAAGCTGGAGATGAACTTACAAAGAGCAGTACTAGTGAAGTTAACAGCATTTGACGTGTTCTGTAGCAAGCACAAGAGGGACCTAATGATTAATTACTGTAAAATTTAAGAATTCCTAGGAGGATTTGTAGAATTGTCCATTTTTACATGGAGTGAAAAAATATCATTTTGTTTCCTCCAAAGTGTACATTGATGTAATTATGTGTTGACTCACAGTTCTTAAAGAGTAGATTCCTATCTCAAATAATACTAATCATTTTGTCTCTGTTGAAACTATACTTTTTGTAAATGTTCTTTATGAACAATTGTGTTTTTTATTTTTTTAAAGGCGGTGTCAATGAAAAGTGCAGCATTATTGAGAAAAAGATGAGTCTCTCAGGACTCGCAATTCACAGTAAGTAACATGAGACACGCAGGCCTCAAATGCAGTCCAAACTCAAATGCAGTCAGAGCACAAAAGAAGATAGTAAGGAACATAAAGAGGGGAAATGGGGGGGAAAGGAGGGACATTTGAGGGAAAGGGGTGATTGTCCAGGGCTATGTTCAATTAATATGATATGCAAATAGGTATTAATTTAAACAGTCACCGTTTGGGCATTATTTGGAAAGACCCACGATGGTGATATCACGGCTGAGGATCCGGTGCCCGTTGGGAAGGCAACATTGAGAACTGAGAAGCTGAACCTGTCCCTAATGAGAGTACAGCATTGGGGTTCTGTTGAGGATTTGGTTAAAACGCGGGTTCCTCCATTAAGAAAGCCAATTTCCCCAAAGCCACCACTGGTGATGGCGTTGGGGGGAGGGTTGGCACTTCTTAACGGCAGTAGCTCCGCCCTGTGTCAAGGAGTGTCAGGCACAGGAAATATGCTGAGACCAACTAGTCCCGACTTTGTCTCAGTATATCTTTTGCCCGGGTTGGGATATTAGTGAAATTTCAACATAGCTAATATGAGTCACATGCGTGGCGGTGGCGGTGTGACTAGGAAACAAAGTGAATTAGCTTCTAAATGGCAGTGAGACTGCAGGGGCATGATGTATACACCAAAACTACTTCCTTAAGCTAAAGCTGTTTTGGTGCCTTTAGTGTTCCGTTAAGGGATTCAGACAATAGCTGCTGAATTTATACAAAATACAATGTAACATTTTTTTCTTAGAACACTCATGTTTCTTAAATGGGATTTGTAGTTTATTCTTCGAAAATTCTTTGACCTAGTTTTCTCCTGATAGAATTTATAAATCAACCTACAGATAATTTCCATGGAAACGAATGTACCACTGAGAAATAGTCATTGCTAAGATAAATTAAATGCACAATCTACGTTAAAGCCTTAACCGCAATAGGGGGATATCAGGTTTTATAATCACAAACATGATTTAAAGTTACCTAGAGAGAAAACAAATGAAAATGCAAAACTAGATTTAGAAAGTAAGATAAGAGTATAAATGGAACACACACTTACAGTATCTGAAAGCTAAATCGTTCTGATTTATTGCATCTGTATGATGCAACTAAAAGGAGGCTTGCACTGAAATAAAAAATGTTTAATAAAATAAATAGATTGTGTTATATTTTATTGTACCTCAAATACATCTTTTATGCCATGTGAAGAATCAGTACATTCGCTTTTAATTGTGTTTAAGGGAAAGTCGTTTTTCAAATAACTGAAATCTCTTTTTTCATGTGAAGGTTTAACCCCTTAAGGACACGTGACATGTCATGGTTCCCTTTTATTCCAGAAGTTTGGTCCTTAAGGGGTTAAAGGAACACTTTAGCACAGGAATACAGATGTGTGTTCCTAATGCTATAGTGCCTTGGTGGTCGTTTAGGTCCCCAGCCCTCACTTGCGGGAAGTAAGAAATTAATTTTACTTATCTTTTCGCCCTTTTCTTTGCCTATTTCTGCGGGGGAAGTTTTGCCTCCTTGACTGAAATCGTAAAAATTTCCCATAATAAAGCATTAGGAGACACGTGAGCATGTGCAGCAAAACAAAGCGCTGCACGAGACAGGCTCTCTGACAGAAAGAGCTGTGGCATAAGCTGGCGCTATATAAATACTAATAATAATAATAATAATAATAATAATAATAATAATAATAATAATGGAAATAGCAGAGCTTTACTCTGTGTGACACCCATTAGAGGCATTTAAAAAATTGAGATGAAGTTGTCTGGCTGCCTATAGTTCCCCTTTAAAGTGCATATACTGCAACCTGTCTATGATGGGACATCGAGGCTAGTTATGTCATTGAGTTCTTTGCTAAAAGGTTTGCTGTAACCCTGGTGGCCTTTTATCCAATAAGGGGAGTCTTTTAGGACTATTCTCATGCTATGTACGTCAAAGCAGGGCCAGTGCGTCCATAAAGCAGAAGAGAAGATCGTCTTAAGGTGCCAGAGCAGGGGGCACAAAAAAATCTGAATCCCCTGGCTGGGGGACTCGAATTTTTCAGGTTTCCTCACTCTCCCTGCAGCCAGCACACAGCAGTCAGAGAAGTCGTCCGGCTCCTTCTGACGATGTCAAGAGGAGAGGGCATGACTTCCACAGCTCTTTTCCCAGACTTCCCAGTGGTACTGGGAGAAGAGCAGTGAAAGTCACGCACCCTCATCCTGACATCATTAGGAGAGGCTGGCTGACATTACTGACTATCTGCTCCAGCTCCTGTCCCACCCAACCACAAGGCATACAATTCTCCCCTCCCTGTCCCAAGGTAAGCCTCAGGGAAGGGGGAAAACACTTTAAATTTGGGGGGGTTTAATCAAAGTTTATTTATTTAAGCACGGACTGTCCTTCCTCTACAGCTCCTGTGTCCCCTTTTACAGCTCCTGACCCCCCTCTACAGCACCTGTTCCCCCATCTACAGACCCTGTCCCCCCAACCACAGCCCCTGTCAACCCTACTGCACATCCCTCCAACTGCAGCTTGCATCCCCCCATGTGCAGCCCTTATCCCCTACTACAGCCCCTATCCCCTTTTGTTTTACTAGCCATACCCCCTCTACAGTTACTATTCCCTGATCACCAATCCTAACATAAATTGTTGTGGGCAGCGGGCATGCACACGAAGGGGGCCCAGGGCCCCACATTCACCTATTAATTCAGGCTTTCAGAGGGTTCAGATCCCAGCCTGCGCTCTGACATCATTACAGTGCGCGGCAAATGCAAGGGAGTACGGCAGCCCCAGCAGCACACTGGACCACCAGGAACCCACTGGATCACCATGAAATTAATTATTGCCTCCCCTGCCTGCACAGAAGTTAAGCAGGTGGGTGGCAAAGCAAAATATATTAAATGTATTTTAAGTCTGTGTGTTTTCTCCTCACTCTGTCACACTAACCCTCTAACCCCATAACCCTGTCTCTCTAACCCACTAACCCTGTCTTACTAGCCCCCCTAACCCTGTCTCTCTAACCCCTAACCCTGTCTCTCTAACCCATAACCCTGTCTCAATAACCCTTTTTTAATGTCTTACTATCCCCCTAACCCTGTCTCTCTAACCCCTAACCCTGTCTCTCTAACCCCTAACCCTGTCTCTCTAGCCCCTAACCCTGTCTCTCTAACCCCTTTTTAATGTCTTACTATCCCCCTAACCCTGTCTCTCTAACCCTCTAACCCTGTCTCTAACCCCCTAACCCTGTCTTTCTGACCCCCTAACCCTGTCTCTATAACCCCCTAACCTTGTATTACTAGCCCCCCTAAGCCTGTCTCTCTAATCCCCTAACCCTGTTTTTCTAACCACCTAAGCCTTTCTCACTGACCCCCTAACCCTGTCCCACTACACCCCTAACCTTCCTTACCCTGCCATACTAACCTCCCTAACCCTGCCATACTAACCTCCCTAACCCTGTCTCTCTAATCCCCTAACCCTGTCTCTCTAACCCCCTAACTCTGTCTCTCTATCCCCCTGACCTCCTTAATTGTCTCCCTAACCTCCCTAACAATGTCTCACTAACCTCCTTAGCCCTGTCTCACTAGCCCCCTAACCCTACCTCACTAGCCCCCCAGCCCTGTCTCACTAACCCCCCAGCCGCTTCTTTCTAACCCTGTCACACTAACCACTCCTAACCCTGTTACACTCACCACCCTCCAACAATCACTTAGAAACCATCACCCTGTCACACTCACTTACCCCAACACTCACATCCAAACCCCCAACCCTATCACAGTCACTCCCTTATTGTGGCATGCTCACCCACCCTCACACCTACTCCCCAAACCCTATCACACTTACCCAACAGATGTCTGTGTGTCAATGTGTGTAAGTACCGGTGGGTGTATCTCTGTGTATGTGTCAATGTGTGTAGCTTTGTGTTTGTGTATTTGCATGTATGTTGCTGTGTCTGTCTGTGTATCTGTATGCAGTCAATGTGTGTATCAGTGTATCTGTATGTTGTCAGTGTGTGTGCATCTGTGTGTAGGTGTCAGTGTATATATCTGTGCATCTGTATATAATCAGTGTGTGTATCTGTGTGTCTGTGTATCTACATGTGTGTCAGTATTTGTATCTGTGTATATGCATGTGTGTCTGGTTGTGTTTCTGTATGTTGTCATTTTGTGTATCTGTGTATCTATATGTAGTTAGTGTATGTGTCTGTATGTGTGTCAGTGTGTGTATCTGTGTATCTGCATGTGTGTTTGCATGTGCGTCAAGTTGTGTATCTGTGTGTCTGTTTGTGTGTCAGTGTATCTGTATGTTGTCATTGTGTGTATCTGTAATCAGTGTGTGTACCTGCATGTGTGTCAGTGTGTGTATCTTTGTCTGTGTAACTGTGTGAGTGTGTATCTGTGTGTATGTATATGTGTCAGTGTGTGTCTGTTTATCTGCATTTGTATTAGTGTGTTTGTATCACAGTGTGTGTGTGTGGCAGTGTATGTGTATACATTCAAACACCAACACTACACACAAATACACTCCTGCATTCAAAATTCAACACTGCATACAAACAGACTCTTGCATTGAAATGTTAACACTGCAAATAAACCCACCTTGGTGTTAAACACCAAAATTAAATATAAACACACCCCGCATTAAAAAACGAACACTACACATAAATGCATACTTGCATTCAAACGCCAACACCACATACAAACACACCCCAACATGGTAAAGCCCCGGCTGTCAAAGCATTGTTGGAGTTGCATGACAGATGGGGATCTACCTTTTGGCCACCCTTGCAATGGTGGGGCCCAAAAGAAGTCTTGCACCAGGGCCCTTTCTACTTTAGTTCCGTCCCTGCGTTGCAGTAAAGGGCGTGATTGCATGCCGGGGAATGGGGAGGCAGGGACCAGGGGGCTTAAGCAAATGCTTGCCCATGGTCCAACCATTATTAAAGACGGCCCTGCCCCCCACTACAGTCCCATATCTCCCCCCCCACTACAGACCCTCTCCACCAATTGCAACCTATATCACCCACACTACAGCCCCTCTCCCAAAATTGCAGCCATCAACCTACTTCATCCCCTATCTCCCACTACATTTCCTAACCCCCCTAATTACATCCCATACCCTCAACTATAGCCACTTTCCCCTACTACAACCCATACCCGCCTACTACACCCCCTACTCCTCAATTACAGCCAATATCACCCCACAACAACCCACTACCAGTGCACTTCCCAAGAATAGGTTCTGAATCTGCCCCTGCTCACTATGCCCTTATGTCTCTGTATGACTATATGCCTGTGTATGACTGTGTATGTTTGAACCTGTATGCCTGTGTCTGTGTGTGTCTGTATGACTGTATGTCTGTGTTTCTATGACATTGTACCTGTATGTGTAGATTATATTATTGTGTGCCTGTATGTCTATGCCTGTATGACTCTGTGACTGTGTGCCTGGATAAATTTGTCTGTGTGCCTGTTGGGTTGTATGTGTTGCTATATATTTATGTCTATATGGCATGGGGGGAAAAAGGGCCTGGGGGGAGACACACAAAACAGGCTGAGGGGAGAGAGACACAGAAAGGGCAGGGGGGAAGAAAGACACACACAAAGAGTCTAGCAGAAAGAAAGAGACACACAAAAGGGCTGTGGGGAGAAAGAAACACACAAAGGGGCTGGGGGAAATCATGAGATACACAAGGGGGAGTTGTAAGAGACACACAAGAGGTGTAAGAGGGACTAGATGGGGATAAAATAACTAAAGTGGGCAAGAAATTCAAAAGGTATGTTACCAGACACACAGATGAAGATGCATTTTTTTCAATTTGTTTTGGGGGGGGGGGGATGCATCTTCGCCTGTTTAGCCAAAATTCCTGCTTTAAAGCAGTTATTGAGGCTAGATTAAATGTTTCATTTGTTTAATTACTTATCTAGTTACTCTTAACTATATCACTGTTTCTGCTTCTCACTCCTTCCTTGGGTTTACACTGCCAAGAGACACAAAGCCTTGATCTGTTGTGAGCAATCCAGCTCACTCTGCTGTTACTTACTCTACCACCTTTTGTCTTTGTTTTTAATCCCTTACAATGTCATTGAAAGGACTTTAATTTATACTTTGGGATATTAAGACACTAATGTATTGGCTTTGTGCCTGTATACGTGTCCCCGTGAAATTGTTAATGATCTGTATGCTTATCTTTTTCTGTTTGTACAAGTAATAGCTACTTAAAATCTAAACTGAAAAATAAATGCAGTTTAGATTTTAAAGATTACACATATCTTGAAATCGACTGGACATCTTACGAAGTTAGATATTATATGCAGTTCTAACACATAAATTTTAATTTCCTAAGAATGTTTTTAAAGAAAGTATGTTGGAGATTTGGGTTTCAGTCGGTTCATAATGGCAGTTTCATTTTAAGAACGCCTATAATTTTTTTCATTAACATAAAATACTAAAGAAAAATAATTACATATATAATTCAGCTTGCAAAAAAAGCTAGTGTAAGGCATCTTGACCCAGTACAGTTATCCATTTTGATACTCATTTGCTGTAGAATCAAAGTAACGGTCTTTGACATCTGATTAGAAAAGGTATGTTTTCAATGGTCAGTCAATCAGTATCAGGAGAACAATAAGGAAACAAATTCCCCTACAAATTAGTAAAAACAGCATTTTCTAAGATTTCGATCCCATGGCCCATATGGAGTTACAGAAGCATGCAATCGCCAACTGCAACCAGGCTAATGAGGAGGCATAACTTCCCCTAAGTTCTGGTAGGTTCTTGCCTTTTAAGGGCCTTTGGAGTTTGTATCCCTCAGTTTCCTTATGTGCCACTGGAGGCTTTAGAATTATATTGAGCTTCTCATTAACATCCTAATGTGTCTTTTTAGCAACAACTGGGGTCCTTAAATGGAAATCTCCCCAGTTACAGACCATTCCATTATAAGCCCAGCAATTATCTTCCTTGTTTAGACTTTAATAATCCTCAAACTTTTGTGTTTTTTTCCTTTATTTTTCTTTTGTCTCCAAGTATGTTTACACTTTATTAAGACCTTTCTCCTTAGACCCCATAAGGGACTAAAGCTACGTTTTACTTCTCAGTTTACTTGGTTTTAGCCTATGCCGTCTTTCCTGTTTACCTAACTTACTCTAGGCTCTGACATCCCTATTTAATTGCCTTGTTTTTAACAAGTAATTTGAGACTTGTTCCTGGTCCCAAATAAGAGATGTGCTTGTAACTTACTATTCCTCTTTATATTTAAATTATATTGCCTCAAAACATGTTTTCATTATGTGTATGAAGTATGTTGTCATTTTACATTCATTTCCACATTATATACAGGTTGTGGTTGACTGGGCAACAACCTTCCGAGTGTTTTTAGAATTACCGGTTACCTCAGTTTCATTTTATTTAGTTCATGAACTAAATTATAGACCAATACCTACATCTCAAGCTGCAAGCCCTTTCACTTCTATTTCTAATAGTCCTCGCCATCAAAATCTGAGGTTTATCCTCTGGTGGTAGATGGTTGCATTGCAGCCTGAGTCCTACTAAACCCCATCCATGCGATCACCATTCTTGGGCCTAACATCCTATAGAATGTAAGCTCGATTGAGCAGGGTCCTCTTCAACCTATTGTTCCTGTAAGTTTATTTGTAATTGGCCTATTTATAGTTAAATCCCCTCTCATAATATTGTAAAGCGCTACGGAATCTGTTTGGCGCTATATAAATGGCAATAATAATAATAATAATAATAATAATAACATCTCACCATCCATTGGGTTGTGGAGTCCTCGATCCCCAAATCTTAAATATCTAAACATTTTATTTTATTGCGCATACACTATACCCCCAACATTCAGTGTTATCTGGAAAGTTGTTCCCCTTACTGTTGCAATGTGACAAATAATATTAAGAAATCTTTAGCCTCCCCTATTACACTTAAATTTAATATAATCTTCCCCTGTAAGTTAAATTTAGACTTTCATTAATCCATCCTTTTTGATTTCCCTCCATTTCGGCCCATTGTGCCATCAGTGGTGGTATGCCACCCAAGTTTGTCCTCTGCTGGTCCATTCCATACCTCACAGTATTGGTAAGTATGGAGTATGGTTGAAAATAATAGTTTTTACATCACCAGAAGTATGGATTACCATAAAGTATTAATTTAACAATTCAAAATTGCTTGAATCAATTTTGTAACCTAATATCAGAATGTTATAGTTCATTATTTTCTACTTTAGATTAATACCAAGGAGAAATATGCAGCCCAAATTTCATTCCCACGGGCATAAAAGTATGTACATTTTAGGACTATCTCTTAATCAGCACAGGTGGATGACTCAAAACGAGAACTGTTGATTAATTCATGATTAAGCAATCTGTGTCGATACAAGGATCTTAATTATACCTGATCTAATGAATTCCCAAAGGACTGGGGGTTGGGAGGCAGTGGTGGAGTACATACTGTGACCTCGCTAAATAGTTTTACATGAGAATCTGCCCATCTCACACAGATCTTAGAGTAAAATCCTGTGAATTAAGGATCAAGCATATGTGTATGTTTTATTGCAGACCCTCATGCCCTAGATTCAACTGCAATGACATTTAATTTCACATACAATTCAATCCGCAGTTAAATGCAATCTGTTGCTTAAATTATAAATTTAGCATTTCTGTTCCAAATGGGTAAGCAACACATTGAAAATTGACCCTTCTTTGATCTCTGCTTTCCACGTGAGTAATTGATATATAATAATCCGTATACACTGATCAGCCACAACATAAAAACCACTGACAGGTGAAGTGAATAACACTGATTAGATTGTTTGTCAATGGCACCTGTCAAGGGGGAGGAATATATTAGGCAGCAAGTGAACAGTCAGTTCTTGAATTTCATATGTTGAAAAGCAGGAAAAATGGGGAAGCGAAAAGATCTGAGTATTTTTGACAAGGGCCAAATAGTGATGGCTAGTCGACTGGGTCAGAGCATCTCCAAAAGGACAAGTGTAAGGAAGAAGACCATCAGGGTCTTGGGTGTCCACAGCTTATTGATGCATGTGGGGAGCAAAGGCTATCCTGTTTGGTCTGATCCCACAAAAGTCACTGTGGCTAAAATTGCTGAAAAACATCAAGCTGGCCATGATAGATAGGTGTCAGAACACACAGTACATCACCTTTTGAGTGTATGGAGCTGCGTAGCCACAGACCGGTCAGAGAGACCATAATCCCCCACCAAAAGCATCTTCAATGGGGACGTGAAAGTTAGAACTAGAGAATGGAGCAAATGAAGAAGGTTGCCTGGTCTGTGGAATCACATTTTCCTTTAGATCAGGTGGATGGCCGGGTGCTTCATTTACCAGGGGAAGAGATAGCAGCAGGATGCACTATGGAAAATAGGCAACCCTGTGGAGGCTGTGTTATGCTCTGGACAATATTCTCATGGGAAACCTTGGGTCCCGGCATTCATGTGGATGTTACTTTGATACATTTCACTTAACTAGAGATTGTTGCAGACTACTCACACCCCTTCATGGCAAAGGTGTTCCCAGATGGCAGTGGCCTTTTTCAGAATGATAATTCACCCTGCCACACTGCCAATATTATCCAGAAATGGTTTGAGGAACATGACGAAGAGTTCAAGGTGTTGCCTTGGCCTCCAAATTCCCTAGAGCTCAATCCGATTGGGCATCTGTGTGATGTGCTGGAACAACAAATCTGACCCCTGGAGGCTCCACTTTACAACTTGCAGGACACTTTTAGAGGTTTTGTGGAGTCTATGCCTTGATGCATCAGAGCTGTTTTGACAGCACAAAAAGGGACCTACACAATATTAGGCAGGTGGTTTTAATGTTGTGTCCGATCACTGTATAATATTACATTGCATCATAATAGTACATTGCATCAGATACCTATTTTCTAGGGAACGCATTAAACTATCTGTAAATGTAAGGTAAATGTGATATATTATATTATTATTTATTATTTTTATTGGGATGAAAATTACCAACAATGAATGGTACCAGCAATCGTTTACATATTAAAAAGAATTGTGCATGGCAAATGGTATGAGTCGAACTGGCACATGGAAAAACATATTTTGTGAAGTAAGAATACAAGAAAACAGCAGTAGCATTGATAATTTACACGTAAACAAGAAAACAGCAGCACATATTCTCTCTCCGCTAAAAGTTAATCTAGGAACATCATGGCTGGCACTAGGCCTGTAGTGGTAGAAAAGTAGTTGCTAAGGTAAAATCAGGCTAAACATACCATGAATAGTACGAGCTATTAGCTGTGCTGTTAGAGTGAAACAGTTTTACTAAGCTATAAAACTATAATAAATATTAATTAAGAGCAAATAGCATATATTACACCCAGGGAGGTAAAAAAAACCTCTAAGGAAGGGTACTCTGGGTATTATCAGAGGAGAAGAAGCCCCAAGTCTAGGTTTAAGCAGCTGTTGTAGTCAAATAGGGATCTTAGCTCCTGGAAGGTACCTACAGTGGATTGCAGAATTCACCCAACCTGTGTTAAACTGAATGAACTGGTCGACTCCCATCAGCATATTAGTGCCACAAAGTTGGTACTGCTTTTAGATAGCTCAACCAAGTGCTGTATTGGGGGGTAACTGCAATAGGAGAGGCAGGCAAGAGTAGACCGCAATGAAACCTACAAAGTATATGCAAAACAATAAAATATCACTTAACTAGAGATTATTGCAGACTACTTACACCCCTTCATGGCAAGGGTGTTCCCAGATGGCAGTGACCTCTTTCAGTATAATAATGCACCGTGCCACACTGCCAATATTATCCAGGGATGGTTTGAGGAACATGATTAAGAGATAGATAGCTCAACCAAGTGCTGTATTGCTGGGTAACTGCAATAGGAGAGACAGGCAAGAGTAGACTGCAATGAAACCCACAAAGTATATGCAAAACAACATTTTTTACATAAATTCAACTAAAATAATCATGTTTTTGTATCTATTTCTGTCATGTAATAATGTCATTGGAGTGTCACTGTAGGAAATAAAATGTAGCACATTGTGTTAGCCAAATTCTAAAAGCTTGAAGTCAATTGACTTATCACATTTAAATATCCCCAGAGAGAGGCATAGATAATGCTTCTCTATGAAGGAAGCCTACTTGTGCAATGCAGTGATTGCAAAGCATGCATACATGGGCCTCCAGTGCTTCTCTACAGAGAAGCATTTTATTGGCTGAAGGCTGAGCAGTAGTGGCAGTTACAGCAAAAGCAGAACAACACTGGAGGAAAGGTGAGTTATTTTGTATTATTTTAACTTTTTAGAGAAGCCCAATAATCTAAATATTGAAAATTAGATTGTTATAAAACATAAATTAATTCATAATGTTATAATATTCCTTTAAATGTAATAAAAACAATTAATTAGCATTTTTTTTTAATTTGCATTTTATTTGCTTTTGCACATAAATCTTACAACGTGACCAATATATGGGTAGAGGAAAGTAAAATAAAGTAAAATATAAACATCTTGTAATGCTGTGTATGGGTCCTTATCACAAATATTTCAAACAGCTGATATACATTAAGGATATATGAGAGTGATTTAAATTATGCTAGTTTAAATTGTAATGTCTAGGGTTATAGTAGTGTGTCTCTAGACTTTAGTTGTGTCTGTGGTCTCTTGGCTCTGATGGGATTCTTGATTTGCCGTCCTCATGGGATATATCCTCGCTGGGTCAATTCAGGTGGTGTTCCTCGAGCTCCATGGCTTTTGCAGCGGAAGGGTCTTTATTTCCGCGGATTCCAGTCTCCACCGTGGTGCAGTGTAACCCTGAGCCATTGGGGTCGGTTTGTCGTGCCCCTTGGGGTCAGCTCGCTTCTTTGGTGTAGGCTCAGGTGGCGTTTGCTGTCGTCTGTCTGCTAGTGCGTTAAGGCTTCGGAGGAAAGGTTCTGGTTCCTCAGAGGAAGTGAGGGTGACTTGTCCTGCTCCCGACATTGCTAAGAGTGACCCGTCAGCTCCCCATCTGTATTTTACGGAGTTGTCTCTCAGTCTCTTTGCTATGGGTGCTAGTTTCCTCTTTTCTGCCAGCACTGCGAAAGGGAGATCGCTGTATATCGCCAGTACATTGTTTTCATAGTGTATGGTTTGTAGTTCCCTGGATCTGGCCATGATCGCGGCTCGCACCGCTATGTCTCTTGTGAGAGCAATTGTATCCCTCGGGGCGTCGCTGGGTGCTGCAGCAGCCTTTTTCATCCTGAATGCTGCTTTTATGGTGGGAGAGGCTGCACAGCTGTTGATTCCCAAAGCTGCGATCATGTTCCTGGCGAACTCCAATAGTTGCTCCCCCTCTACAGACTCTGGGATACCCCTGATACAGATATTCCTTTGTCTGTGTCTCGTTTCAAGTAGAGTCACTGCCCGCTGCATCTGGCGTACTTGAGCGGTGAGATCCGCTATTCGGCTGCTGTTGCCTTGTATGTGGCTGTCCCTAGCGGTTTCTCTCTCCTCCACCTCTCTCACCTTTTGGTGTATAATCCCCATTTCATTTTGGGCCTCTGCCAGATCCGCCTTCCAGACCTTCCTTAGGTCAGTTAGCAGTCTCTTGATGTCCCCTTTAGTGGATGGGGATGAGTCTTCTTCCGACTCCGAGGTGTGGGGGGCCTCCCCTTGTGCGGAGGAGGGAATCGATTCCTCTCCCTCTTGAGAGTCTTCAGAGGCTTCTGGGTCTGTGTGGGCCTCGGGCGCCATCTTGGGCTGCGGCCGCGGTTCAGGCCTGCTAAAGAAGAGCCTGATATCTGGCATACGAGGGGGCTCGGGACGTTGTCTTTGTCTGTTCTTGCGCCCCATTTCGTTCTCTGGGGGTTCGCGGTTCTTGTGCTGTGAGTTAGGCTTTTTTTTACGGCTTTTTTCTCTTTTTTGTGGATTCCTGTCGGAGTTCCACAGATAGACGTCTGGTTCAGTGCTCTGCCGGCCACGCCCCCCTCAGCATTTGTTTTTAAAGTAATAACAGAGGGATCTGTTATCACAGAATCATAGCGATGGTGATTTGAGAGCTGGCTTGCAAAATGTATGCAGAAAAGTTAAAAAAATGAAAAAGAAATCCCAGTGTTATAGATTTCTTTCGAAGTCTGCTATTTTGGCAGTAATTTTGCAAGTTGATCCTTAACTGACCACAAATCTCTGTATATTGCAGAGGCAGACCCCTGGGTCCATAACATACACTGTCCTTCTTAGATTAATGTCCTTCTTAAAATAATGATGAATGTATAACTTGACCAGCAACATGGTCCAAAAGCATTTGATAGAAAGGTGGAGGTCATGTCAAGTAAATAATTAGATACGTCTATTTAAAACGCCTTAGGCAGAAGCGAAAGCGTCTCATTTCAGAAGGGGCAAGTGGGACAAGTCACAAATTAGTAGAGTTGGCCAAAAGTCAAGATCTATCACAATAAACGGCCCCTTTCAGGAAATGTCAGGCTCCTGGATAGCAGTTCAGCCTCGAGGCAAAACACACAGTCAAAAATATCCTTTTCTTCTGAATAAAAACAGAGCTATTTGTGATGTATGCAATTGCATATTTGTAAATTGAACAAAAATAAACTATTTTAATATTTTCCCAAAAGAATCAATTCACACAGAGAATGAAAAGTGATTACCGGTATTTTCTCTTTAAAACTCAAGAGTAGATAATCAAACATTTACAAAGATCAGAAAAATAGCAGATTGCTTCTAGCATTGTATTTTGTGTTAAGTGTCTATTTCCATTTATATAATTTTTTTTTTTACATTTACATTCTTTTAATGTTCCCATTAAATACACCCAGACCACGTAATTTCAATGAAGTGATCTGAGTGCAGTGCCCTAGTGCTTTAGCCCTGCAATAAAAACCATTGCCGTTTAGTAGTCTGGGAATGTTTTAAATGCAGGATTAAACACAACTCTAGTGGTTGTCTTCCTGGCAGCCACTAGAGGGTGCTTCCACACTCAGTTATGGCACATTGAACACTGCTGGTTGGACCATCACCTCACATGCACTTCTCATCCCAATGCTTCTCTATGAAATGCATTGGACTGGATGAGAAGTCAGGAAGTGATGCCTCCAGGAAGACTTTGCGAAATGAGAAGTGGGCAACCGTACCGAGTAAGTCTCAATGCTGGAAAAGGGGTAAGTAAAAACCCTTTTTCCTTTTTTTTAAATTTAAGTTAGGTGAGCCATTTATTCTAAATAGTGAGGAGACACTACACTGATCCTAAAGGCAAAAACATTGTATCTTTTTTGTCCTTTGATCTTCAATAAAATACCTCTACCTTCACCCTACATTGTGACGACTGTGGACTTTGACTTTCATACTATTCTTGGTGGATGGAGGACCACCCTCCATAGGGCTACAAAGTACTTTTAACTTGTGTGCAGTACTCACTGGACTTTTTACTACACTGATCAGCCACAACATTAAAACCACTGATAGGTGAATTTCATATGACTTTCCTGTGTTGGAAGCAGGAAAAGTGGGCAAGCAAAATATCCAAGTGACTTTGACTAGGGCCAAATAGTGATGGATAGGCGACTGATTCAGAGCATCTCCAAATCAGCAAGTATTGTGGGTTGTTCCTGGTATGCAGTGGCTAGCACCTACTAAAAGTGATGCAAGGAAGGACAACCAGTGAATCTGTGTAAGAGTCATGATCGTTCAAGACTCATGGATGCATGTGAGGGTAAAGACCAGCCATCTGGTACGATAACATATAAAGAGCTAATGTAGCTCATTTGTGGCTGTGTAGCCGCATACAAGACAGAGTGTCCATGACAACCCCTGTCCTCCGCCGAAGGCAATCCCTTTCAATGGGGACATGAGCATCAGAACTAGAACATGGAGCAATGGTAGAATGTTGCCTGGTCTGATGAATCATGTTTTCTTTTAGATCAGGTGGATGGCTGAGAGAGTGTGCATCATTTACTTGAGGAAGAAATGGCAACAGGATTCACTATGGGAAGTAGGCAGGATGGCGGAGGCAATGTTATGCTGGGAAACCTTGGGTCCTGTCAATCATTTGGATACTTTGACAAGTACCAAAAAATTAACATGCATGTCTAAATAGTGGTGCTGAAGTAAAGCTAAAATATATACAAAACACAGATTAGGGAACAGCGCACACACCAAAAATATACAGTTTAAATTTTGCAAGGCTACTTAAAATCACTTATCGTGTGTTAGAACTGGAGTCTCACAGACCCTAACATGTTTGTTGAATTTCTCACATCTGTTTTTGCTGTTGATCTAAAAGAAAGCAAAAAACCCAGTTTGAAGTGCTATCCAATTTTGCAACAAACTAGGAAAAAAATCCTTCTCGACCCCAGAATGGCAGTCAGATCTCTCCTTGGATCAAGACGTTCTTACCATACATATTGAAAATTATAACCCCAAATAATTTGTTTTTGCAAGTATTCATCCAGTTTCTGTTTAAACATATGTACAGACTCTGATAAAACCACCTCTTCAGGCAGAGAATTCCACCTCCTTATTGTTTTTACTGTAAATAAACACCTTTCCTTTGCCTTAGACTAAATCTCCTTTCTTCCAGTCTAAATGACCTCGTGTTTTAAATGTAGTCCTGTTTATGAATAGATTTCCAGACAATGGTTTCTATTGGCCCCGAATATATTTGTATAATGCTATCATATCCATTTTGCCATTTTTCTTCATAACTAAAATGTTCTATTCCTTTTATCAATTTTGTAGCTCGTCTCTGCACTTTTTCTAGTGCCATAATATCCTTCTTTAGAACAGATGCCAAAAGTTGCACAGCATATTCAAGGTGTGGTCTTACCATATATTTATAACCAAACAAATATAAAATACAAT
Source organism: Pelobates fuscus (assembly GCF_036172605.1). Lineage (NCBI taxonomy): Eukaryota > Metazoa > Chordata > Amphibia > Anura > Pelobatidae > Pelobates > Pelobates fuscus. Next base: position 38,173,355 of record NC_086319.1, on the reverse strand, counting down.
AATTCTTACTAGAGGAGAAAATCCCAAATGTTAGGGTTATTGGAAGGGAGAGCAAGGGTCCGGCTTCCAAAAGCCACTAGCAGAGGGTGTGCCCATATAGAAGAGTAAGTAACTCAAGTCCCATGGCTGAAATAATAAAATAAGATAAAAAATCTTTATTAGGAAAAATTAAAAAAAAAAACCAATATAATAACCCATGTAAGTGCAAACAAATTGTGCAAAAAAGGGTGTGAAAAAACGTGCCACACACACTTGGTCTCAATCTTAGCTAAGGTTCTATGGGTATACACCTCAGGTATAGTATATGTAAAGTATATTATAGAGGGACCAATAATTCTTACTATGTCTTTCATAAATCTTTCTTGTTTTAATTGAAATGTCAACGCTATATGTATGAGTTTTCAGAAGTTGCAGTACAGCACAATACAATTATGTTTTTATATAACCTATAAATGCAGAATAGTATAAGAAAATGCAAAATTAAGGCACTCAGACATATTTTTTATAGATGTGGATATAATTAAACATGTCTAACTTTCACTCGTGTAACTACTCAAAACACAAATGTAGCATACAGAGTAAAATGGGGAAAATTACTTAGAAACTCATTTTGTTAAGTTATAGCTGCTCTTTCAGGGAAAATGCCTTATTTTTCTATGACATAGCACAGTATGATAAATGTAAAACACACTTTATTGCTAGACATACAGCAACTAAATCATTTAGGTCTATTACCAGAAATGAATAAAAGATGGTATGATCAAAAAGTGTGATCCATAAGGAACAAGTCACTATAGTTAAACATGAGCAGATAAAGGCAATCAGCCGAAACTAAAATGTAAAACACAGTAAATGACTTGCGTATATTGTGCAGAGTTGGATACTGAAGTTAATTTGTTGGCTATTTTTTTTAAGTAGAACCACGATTCTGGGACTTCTACGGAACACGTCAGGCAGTGGTGATAGTGCAAGGACCTTTAAAGAGTGAAACAAAGTGCATAGGACATGAGGTACAGTTGGAGGCATAGCAAAGGTCGGAGAACCACCAGGTTTCAAGGTCAGTAAAGCAGGCAAGGTCAGTGAGGCAGGCAGTTAGAGAAGTAATCCAGGGTACAATTATCTGGAGCCAGAGGAGGTCAAGATTCAAAGGCTAAGAAACAAGGGCAAAGATTCAAGTTTTGGAAGAGATGATTACCTAATCATCAGAACTAAGTGAAGATTGGGCAATACAGTTTTTTGACATGACTGAAAAAACAAAAATGTCCTTTTAGCACAAACATGGTTTTCAGAAGTCGTAGAGACATATAGAGTAAAGTGCCATTTTAGCAATGTGACCAAGACAGTCTGCTTTGTCACGGGTAGATGGGTAATACCACATAAACAAATAATAGCCACAATACCAAGGCTACTTTAGGGGTAAGGACAGGGCCAGCGCTACCATAAGACGGCACAGACGGCCGCCTTAGGGCTCAACGGCCCGGGGGCACAGGATTCAGGTGACTGGCAGGAGGAGAGTGCCAGTCACTCCTGTGTAGCGTGTTCGAGCGCAGACCATGGGAGAGGAGCTTGCCTGTGTAGCCACAAATCCTTGTGCTGGCCCTGGAACAGATCTTTTAAGGGGGGTGATAGATATCAGGGCATTAGTGTTAAATGATAATAAACTACAAATTAAAATATATTTTATGTTTCTTTGGTGCAGCACGTTGCAATTTGCAATACTTAACCATTTAAATTCTTCCACTCAAATACTGCAGACATTTCATATAAAATGACACAATCCTGCTGCACCTCAGTGTCAGAACTGAACTCGTAACTATAATAAAAAAATTAAAACACTCTGTACTTTGCCAACAATTAGGGCTATATCCATCACTGCAAAACCAAGTGCTATTCTGGGGCAAAGATTTAAAAAGGAACAATCACCATGGAAACCAACAGAATGTCTCACTATGCCCTGGAATAACACCTGGTTAATGTGTTTCAGCGTGTGCAGGTACCTGTGTACACGAAAACGATGCAGCTCTAGTGGCTAATAGGGTTTATATGACGGGGCACCGATGGCTTATTTGTTGAACTGGAGGAACGTTACCATGGACACTTTGAATAATTAAAGTTTTCCTGTGACCTGATGACATCATATAGTGTATTCCCTGTATAAATCTGAAATTAAACAGACTGAATGTATTAAAAATCAGTCCGTTTACGAACCATTGCATACCATGAGAACAAAGACTGTGGATGTCTTCAGAACCCTGAGTTAGTATTTTTATCTGTAACCCACGATTCACTACGATTGTATCTGGTTTCTAGATTCATTTTTGAAGTTTTACTCTAGAGCAGCTGTAGTGTCACAGATTGCATGTTTTCTAGCATTTCAGAGGCTGTGGAGTACACACATCCCTCACCTCTTAGAGACGTATTCCCTAAAGAGAACTGAAAACAGAATGGTCAGGCAGGCAGCTAAAATACTTTGTCCCAGGATGCCTTATATCAATTCTGAATTTATTGTATGTGCAGACTGTGGCAGTCTATCTCTGCTCTCATTATCTCCCACTCTCTTCCCTTAAAGGGACACTCCTATGTCCAAATTAAAAAAAATATATTTTAAAAGTCACTGTTTATTAGACATACTTCCAGTATAAACATGCTTACATTTATTTGTGCATTTTTTTATTTGGGGGGGATATCTAGAAACAGCTTGCAAAATCTGCAGATCTCCTCTGTCCTGCCTTTGGTAGTCCTCCCCTATTAACCCAGCCAGACCTTCTGTGAGTGTCCAATCACAGACTTCCCAATGCTGCTCAATGAAAAGTCTTTGCAAGGGAGGTGACCTGGGCAAATGCTGCCTCTTGAGTTTAGCTCCACTGAGCTAAACAACCAGGAAGTAACAGGACCTGTTGTCTGATTAACAGGCAGATGGTGTAACAAGGTTAATTTATAAAAGTGCCAATTTCTATTGAAATCTAATTTTTTTTTTTTTTTTAAATGAGAAAAGAGGACAGACTTTAAGCATTTCTGCAAGCTATGGTAGGCATGGAGTGTCCCTTTAATCCCCTCCAGCTCAGTTCATGAAAAAGCAGACAGTGTGGCCATTTCAGTTTATATTGCTGTTATATCCATCAAATATAGTGACTGGAATTGTTGGTGGGGAGTAGACTACTTATCACAAACTCTCGGTGGAGAAGAGCTTATCGGATAAGGTAAAATCCCACATAATAGAATGAGAGGCTTCTAAATAGATTCTGCATTCAAGGAAGGATTCCTTAGGCTTGTTTCTTTTATATTTCATTGTTTACAGTATTTTTGTTTACATAATGCATTAAAAATATGGGATCCACTTTGACCTAGACAATCATTTAAAAGATTTTAGACTTTACACCATTAGCCAAGTTGAAAAGAAAAACAGCTAAACTGGAAAATATATCATACGCAGCTATAAAGGGTGTAGGTTTTGCTGTTTCAGTACATCACTCTTTCGTAAGTAAACCTCCAAGAAGGACGGAAACACAAAATGAGGGTGTCTGGATTGTATGGATTGTATTTTTGCTCTATGTCACTGGAGATGGACTATCCAGTGCTGCTGATCTGGTGTAGAACTTTTCTTTTTAATTCTCAATTTATTGTTTAGTGAAAAAACCCTACAGAGTAGCATCATAATATGAATTACAACTACATCATATTGCAGCAAAAGTTCATTTAAGGAACAAAGAAAAACAAAGCACATGTTTAATGCAAAAAGTTAAATATCCCTCTGGACGCACACCCGTTTTATGTCTAATGTGCCTTATGTGGCAGTAATGGACTATAACAGTGTTCCATAGGGAATTGGCTGTGAAGATATGGTAATATGAAGTAACATTCAATGCAAATTTAATTATAACTCAACATGCATTAATGACCATGGATGCATTAATTAAGACTCACATTTAATCATAGTGATAAAGTCAGATACTATATTACACTTATTTCCCCTGGGATGTGTTTAATGTTGTTATTTAATATCACTTACAAACATGAACTGGCACACAATCCAAGCAATCAAATATGCTGCTCGGTAAACTATACTCTATAGAATCCAATAGGAGAAAGAGTTTAATCCCTTAAGGACCAAACTTCTGGAATAAAAGGGAATCATGACATGTCACGCATGTCATGTGTCCTTAAGGGGTTAAAGTGACACTGTCACCGTATGGGGACCTTGCAGAAATTGCAAAGAGCCCCGGTGGTGACACTGCCGCTGGTGGTCCAATGGCAGGGGGAAGCAGGCAAAGGTTAGTTCTACTTACCTGAACCTGTACCTCTGGGGTGCAACAATCTTGTTCCAGCGGGTTCTCATCAGCTCCTGGTGTTCTAGCATACAGAAGTTAGTTCTAAGGAGGAGACCGCAACATCCTCCATAGACTAAGACAATTCCCTGAAGCTGTCACTTGTGACACCTGGAAGGATTGATACTTCTAGACAGAGGTAGCCCCACCAAGTGTCCAGAAGCATCAGGCAGAGGATATATACTGATGCAAAGTAGTCCCTATATTGTCTCATTTTATCTCTTGACCGGCTTGGAATTTCAGTGAAATTACAACACAGTAAAATTTTATATTTCCTAAGTATTCTCTTTTTAACATTTGTCGGGGAGAGCAGGGGGAAGGGTGACAGTGCCGCTTTAGAACCTTTATATATCCACAATACTTTTACAGGTTCCCAATCTCATACAGACATATTGGAATAAACAATGAGAAAATAAAACTTTCTTTTAATAATGATTATGATTTCTCAAGTAATGATAGGGGCTTTGGGTGCTGGGAATACTCTGCTTCAATGAGCTGAAGTGGTACTAATACTTAGCATGCTCCTTTAAGTAATGTTAGTACCTGATTTACTGTGTACGAACGGCATGTCACAAATCGAATGTAATTGCCTTTGGAATATTTCCATTTCAGAAACACAAGAAAGAAACTATGGGCATTGTGGTTTAATTAAATAATATCAGACTTGCAAAACTATTAAAAAAAAAACCATTATCTTCTGTCTACCCGTCTTACGGGTTCGCCTGTCCCGACCTGTCTTCTTGAAGTTCGTATATCTCCTAATAATTAACCACAACACAATGAACGTACACTACACAATATAGGGCAGGGGTGTTAATGCATAAGGTTAGCAATTAGTTTGCAGCTGAGACAGAGGTTACCTGGTCACCACTGCTTTAGTAAGCAGATCATATAAGGAATAAGCAGTGAAATGAACAGCCCTGAGGGAAAGGAGTAAAATTTTGCTGTTGTACGGTTCTTGATGGGATTGAACATGAGAGGGAGGCTTACACAGAATAATGGAAAGGGCACAAAGGCCAAAGGGTAAGAAATTGCAGTAGTCTTAGTGGCTACCTTTTTTGGAGACAAGGATCCTGGCATTCACCATTAGGAGAAGCTAAATATGTGGGAAGGATTTTAAGTAGACTCGATAATACAAATAGTGGGTGTCTGTGTTACAGGGAGTGGTACATTTAAGGTTACTGGATCACTTTAACATATGTGCAAATACTCTGACAACAGCACAGAACAAATACAATAACAAAGGGAAACACGCGGCTGATAATTGACCTGCAAAGGGTGGCATTGTCTAAATTTCTACGCTGATTAATCACCTAACCAAAACAAAAATATGTTTCATAATGGGAGAAAAACACTTAAAGAGCATGCAGCAACGTAAAAAAAAAACCAGAGGAACGTTCAGTGAGAGGTTGCTCAAATAATTCTGCTATCGAGCATCCTGAAAATGCACAAACTGAGCACTCAGAGAACTTCCATAATGTGTGTACTCCGATAATGCAGTAACAGAGTACTCGGATAATACAGTGATGGAGTACTCAGATAATGCAGTAAGAGAGTACTCAGATAATACAGTGATGGAGTACTCAGATAATGCAGTAAGAGAGTACTCGGATAATACAGTGATGGAGTACTCAGATAATGCAGTAAGAGAGTACTCGGATAATACAGTGATGGAGTACTCAGATAATACAGTAAGAGAGTACTCATATAATACAGTGATGGAGTACTCAGATAATACAGTGATGGAGTACTCAGATATTGCAGTGATGGAGTACTCAGATAATACAGTTATGGAGTACTCAGATAATACAGTGATGGAGTACTCAGATATTGCAGTGATGGAGTACTCAGATAATACAGTTATGGAGTACTCAGATAATGCAGTAAGAGAGTACTTAGATAATACAGTGATGGAGTACTCAGATAATACAGTGATGGAGTACTCAGATATTGCAGTGATGGAGTACTCAGATAATACAGTTATGGAGTACTCAGATAATGCAGTAAGAGAGTACTCAGATAATACAGTGATGGAGTACTAAGATATTGCAGTGATGGAGTACTCAGATAATGCAGTAAGGGAGTACTCAGATAATACAGTGATGGAGTACTCAGATAATGCAGTAAGAGAGTACTTAGATAATACAGTGATGGAGTACTCAGATAATAGAGTGATGGAGTACTCAGATATTGCAGTGATGGAGTACTCAGATAATACAGTGATGGAGTACTCAGATAATGCAGTAGGAGAGTACTCAGATAATACAGTGATGGAGTACTCAGATATTGCAGTGATGGAGTGGGTGCCCAAGTATAGTAATGCCTATGGCAGCACAAATTAAAAATATACCACTGCATATGAGGCCCTAAATCTGTCCCTGAATGCAGTGCTCTGCTAATGAAACACCAAAGAATGAGGTTATATGGTGATGATGTACTCATAGATAATGCAATAATATAGTGCATACATAATACAGCACGTCAGTGCTCAGGTGATACGGTACTTAGATAATAATGTCATTAAATGCTCATAGAAAAACAACTTAAATGAGGGTTCCAGCCATCCACTCAGGTTAGATGCATATCTAGGCTGGGTTACAGTTAGTTATGGTGGTTGGGTTATTACCATCCTCACCTTCCAACCTGCAATGTTCCTTTCTTATGCGGATTTTCAAGATGCTGGATGTTCTCGTGCAAAACGTGAGGACGTCGAGCTTCGTTTCATGGAGTTGAACTCCATTTAAATCAAGGATGCGCTTCTAGTGTCCTCTTGGAGACAGCCACTAGAGGATGTCTTAACTCTACAATGTAAACATTGTAGTTTCTCTGAAACTGCAATGCTTCACACTGCAGTGTTAAGGGGACAGGGACACTGCACTCATACAACTTCAATCAGATGAAGTGATCTGAGTGCCTAAGTGAGCATCATTGTCTTAGTCACTTCCCTTTTTTGGTAAGAGCCCAATGAAGAAGCCACATAGCATGTCTGGGGTTGCTGAATCTCTCGTGCAGAGGAAACTTGGTAGCCTTTCGGATCTGGACTGCCCGTATGGGTGGGACCAGTCTTCAGATATGTTCTGTCTGTAAGGGCACAAGTGAGCAAAATCTATTTTGAGACCTGAGCGTGGATTTACTGAAGGGCAAACTACTGAGTTTCTCTAAGCTTTTGTTCTCATATTCTTCAATGCATAGCATGGTGATTTGCAACAAATACAGGGTATCAAATTTGAGTATCAGTTATGTTATTTTAATTTGTTTTCCATAATGTTTATATATATATCCTGCATCAAAAATCAGCAAAACTGCACAAAATCCAGTCTGGCGATTCCCATCATTGCATCATTACAAAGAATAAGTTGTAGCATCTTACACGATGATCTTTGTGATGTACTCACACGACCTTGGAATGTTCGTAGTAACTACCAGACAAAGGGAAAAAAGAAAAACAAGTTGCAAATGTGCAATATTCTCTAGGGACCTGTGTGGCATATCATGTTTCCAGTCCCCAGCAGTTAAGAAACCTCCATGTTCGAAGCTTGAGATCTGTGTTTTCATGTTTGTTGGATTTAATACCTAGAACGAAATAAACACACAGCGATCCTTCTAAATCTTTAAAATGAACAGGTAACACTGTTCTATCCACGGAAGCATAACCAGTTACAATACAGTGTGCAGTTCTGGTGGCAACAGTATTTTATATATTTTTCTTTCAAAATGTGTTAAAAAAAAAACTATTTTTTCCTTTTTCACCCTCGCATTCCACCTTGATAAGATCCATAATTCTGCAGAGTAAGATCTTCAATTAACTTCTTTACAACTAAACACTTAGAACAAATGAACACCAAGCTGTCACGGTGTATTATTATTATTATTATTATTACTATCATTTAAAAATCTCCAACATATCCCAGGGTGCAGTACACAAGGCTTCATACTGTGATGGAAAACTTAAAGGGACACTATAGTCACCAGAACAACTACAGCTTATTGTAGTTGTCCTGGTGTCTATACCATGTCCCTAAAAGTTTATTGCTGTAAACACTGTCTTTTCAGAGAAAAGGCAGTGTTTTCATTACTGCATAGGAACACCTCTTGTGGCAGTCACTCAGACGGCCACAAGAGGTGCTTCCTGGGTCAGTTCTACACAGTTCAGTGTCTCCATGCTCTGCAAGGAGATGTTGAACTTTCCTCATAAAGATGCATTGGTTCAATGCATCTCTATGAGGAGATGCTGATTGGCCAGGGTGGAGTGTGGCTCTGCCACCCAATGACCCCTTGGCTGAGATAATCAGAGTTGATCATCTCAGCCAATCTAATGCTTTCCTAATGCATTTTTTTTTAACAGTATAGGGTCAGGAATTGTGTTCCTGACCCTTTAGTGTTCCTTTAATTATCAAATGGCCCATGCAAGAAGCAGGGTGGGCCTCTGTAGCTCCCATAGTAGCCACCAATAACTGAGTGTCAGTATGACATTGAAAGGAGGAGAATATGGAGACTAGCAGATATATATTCCAGCAAATGCCACCAAGAAAAAGGAGAAAGGGAGGGGCAGGGGACCAGCCATTGAGAAATTGGTGAAAATGATTATCACAGTCTGGCCCTGAATATTACATCAGTTGTTATGTGTTATGTTTTTTAAAAATATATGTGTAAAGACAGTTATATTGTTTGTCTTTTATATTATAAGAATATGTGTACTATAATATCTATTTAGTACAGTGACTGCAAGCTTTGTTGACAATGAAGATATTTGTGAATTAATTTTGCATATTGATCAGCCGTGCTAGTGTGCCGGAGAAGGTTTTGTGCTGATATAAAACTTTTTTTTGTGGCAAGTCTCATGCAAATTAGTTAACACACACACAAAAAACATGTAGAAAATTTAGAGTTGCTAAATAAGGTGATCATTTCTTATAACAAAAAAGGTGTAAGCCAGTTATTCTTATCAGCGTAAGAGTTCATGTAAAGTTACTGTAATTCCATCGCCTTTTTTTTTATCTTCTCCATGTAGGTTGCAAACACAAATCAAGTACACAAAGGCTAAAAATGAAAATCATACCAGAGTACCTTGTAAGAACATTGTGGTCTAATTATAACCTTAAATTAACAAATGTAGGTCAGTAGATTAGATATATGTCCTTCAACAAGAAATCTAACACTCGTTTCATCAACAGTGAGATGCTTTAGTCTAGGTATCACAGAGAATTATTCTCCGTTCTTCTCCCCTTCATCACTTTCTGAAGTGGAATTTGCAGACATCCACAGAAATAGCTTGTGTTCACATGTTTTGAGTTATTGTAATTGGAAAATGTAATACTGTGTTCATTTCTTGAGAAAATCTACCCGAATTGCTAAAATATAATGGTAAACTGGAAACAAATATTAGTGGCACAATATCAGGGGAGGGCTGGCAGCCTTAGGCCTGGGGGGCAAAACCAGTCAAGTGGCCCATTGCGCCACCAAATCAGTTCACCATCCATGCCCACCTTTTTCTGGTTTTATAACGGATATTGATGTTATGCTAATCAGTAGCTCTTTGCCATACCCGCTCCTTCACGGCTCTGACTTTCAATGTTGTCAGAGCACAGGCTGAGAATCTCTGAGCCTGTGCTCTGACTCACTAACTGAGCGCCGGAACCACGAGGGAGAGGATATGATCTGACTGCACCTACTGCTGGTGCGCACCAGTGGACCACCAGCGAATCGTTTAAATTAAATATGCTGGTGTACCCAACTTGTGAGCTGTGTTGGCCGCCGGGCGCCTCTGTTGTCATGGCACCCTGCGTGACCGCACAGCTTGCCCACTCCAACGGCTGGCCCTGCTGACACACACTGATGTTACTACTTAGACATCCCTCAATATTAATACAGAGATGAGAGTAAACACCAATAAACTGTGGAAACAGAGCTGATCCCCCCAAATTTATAAAGGTTTGCTTAGAGGATTTATTCAAGATTAAATCACGCCTCCTCCTCTCTCCCCCATGCGCTGCTCTGTAGGCTGGGAGGAAGTGAAGAGTAATCACAGTCTCCCAGCACAACGCCATCTGTGGCTGCATGGGGAACAGCTGTTTAATGTAATGCTTGCAGGACGGCCAGCTGCCGCAGAACCTCTTTGTTTCCGTCTCTGCAAAGGGCTCTAGGCACTGCTTGTTGTGAGTGTGAGCCACTGTAAATTAGGGGCAGAGGGCACTTGCACTGCGGTCAAGACGGGTCTGGGCTGGAGGAGAGTGCAGTGCAATCAGTGCACTCCCCTCCTGTGGGTCACCAGTAGACTGGTGCACCTGCCCAGGATCAGAGGTGCAAGGATTTTTGCCGCCCTAGACAAAATATAAATTTGCTGCCCCCCCCATGTGACATCACAATGCCCCACCCATATGATCTGCCATATGAACTAACGCCAGTGCTGCACACAGTGTGTGTTTACATTAAAAAGCCTGCAGGGACCAGCTATAGACACCAGAACCACTTGATTAAGCTATAGTGTCCCTTTAATGTGAGGTAAATTATAGATTAGTGTCACTAATAATATACTAGATTGCCTACTTACAATTAGATGAGGATGATGATGGGCTGCAGTTTGGCTCCACTGGTCTGGTGTAGAACAGGACCTCTGGAGGCTGTTTGCAACTGTGGTCACAAAATTATACGTTCTGGGAGAATTGGAAGCAGCTCCATTTTTTGGGGGCCTCTTACATAGCTCAAGGTCTGGGCCCCAGTGCCTGACGGTGAGTATGCCCATAAGGCCCACTCATAAGTCCACTTATTTGTTCCACCCACCCATGAGCTCGCTCACAGGGAGTGGAGTGTGTAGGGGATGTCTTATGTGTTATCTCATATGTGTGCTTATGGTATGTAGTGTATAGGGATACCAGTTTGTGCAGGTGATGCAGTGTGTTTGTGTGTAGTGGAAGCAGTGTGTATTTGTGTATAAGGGATGTATTATGTGTTTCTGGTTGTGTGTGAGGGATGCATTGTGTGAATCTGTGTTTGTATGCATAAGGGATGCAAGGTGTGTGTCTGTATGTGTGTGCATTGAGTGTAAGAGATGCATTGTGTTTCTGTGTGTATGTAAGAAAAACAGTGTGTGTGTTTGCATGTGTGTGTAAGGGTTTGCATTGTATGTTTCTGTGTATGTGTGCAAATGATGTCTTTGTGTGTAAGGGTTGCATTGTGTGTGTGTGTAATGGATGTATTGTGTGTTTCTCTGTGTGTAAGGGAAGCATGTTCTGTTTCTGTGTATGTATAGGGATGCATTGTGTGTTTCTGTGTATGTATAGGGGTGCATTGTGTGTTTCTGTGTATGTATAGGGATGCATTGTGTGTGTGTGTGTGTGCGCGTAGTGTTAAAGAGCTCCCTTTCTTGCCCCCTGTCCTATAGAGCTGTCCCTTCTGTCCCTTAGAGCTCTCCCCTGACCCTTAGTGGTCTCTCCTCTCCCCCACCCTCCCCTAGCGGTCTCTTCTCACACTCACCCACTCTCCCTGTGCTCTTCTCATCCCCCCTCCACCCTCCCTGTGTTCTTCTCACTCCTCCCTCTGTGTGTTCTCACCCCCCCTGTGTTCTTCTTACCCCCCTCCTCCCTGTGTTCTTCTTACCCCCCTCCTCCCTGTGTTCTTCTTACTCCCCCCCTTGTTCTTCTTATTACTCCCCCCTTCTTCTTACCCCCTTCTTCTTCTTACCCCCTCTTCTTCTTCTTACCCCTTCCTTCTTCTTCTTACCCCATTCTTCTTCTTACCCCCTTCTTCTTCTTACCCCCTTCTTCTTACCCCCTTCTTCTTCTTACTCCCCCCTCTTCTTCTTACTCCCCCCTCTTCTTCTTACCCCCTTCTTCTAATTACTCCCCACTCTTGTTCTTACTCCCCCTTCTTCTTCTTACCCCCCTCTTTTTCTTATCTCCCCTCCTTCTTACTTCCCCCTTCTTCTTACTCCCCCCTCTTATTATCCCCCCTCCCCTCTTCTTACTCCCTCTCTTCCCTCTTCTTACTCCCTCTCTTCCCTCTTCTTACTCCCCCCTCCCCTCTTACTCCCCCCTCCCCTCTTCTTACTCTCCCCCTCCCCTCTTCTTACTCTCCCCCCTCTTCTTACTCTCCCCCCCTCTTCTTACTCTCCCCCCCTTCTTACTCTCCCCCCTCCCCTCTTCTTACTCTCCCCCCCCTCTTCTTACTCTCCCCCTCCCCTCTCCCCTCTCCCCTCTTCTTACTCTCCACCCCCCTCCCCTCTTCTTACTCTCCCCCCCTCCCCTCTTCTTACTCTCCCCCCTCCCCTCTTCTTACTGTCCCCCTTCCCCTCTTCTTACTCTCCCTCCCTCCCCTCTTCTTACTCTCCCCCCCTCCCCTCTTCTTACTCTCCCCCCCTCCCCTCTTTTTACTCTCCCCCTCCCCTCTTTTTACTCTCCCCCTCCCCTCTTTTTACTCTCTCTCCCCCCCCCTTTTTTACTCTCTCTCTCTCCCCCCCCCCTTCCCCCCCCCTTCTTACCCCCTCCCCTGTAGGTGGCCGAGCTGCACTCCGGTCCGCGGTCCCGGCCGGAGTAATAGGAAGGTGCCCAGTGTGCACCTTCCTGTCACTCCGGCCGGGTACAGGAAACAGAAACTCCTGTTCCGCGCGGAACAGGAGTTTCTGTTTCCTGTACCCGGCCGGACTGACAGGAAGTGCACACTCAGTGTGCACCTTCCCATCACTCCGGCCGGGACCGCGGACCGGAGTGCAGCTCGGCCACCTACAGGGGAGGGGAGGGAAAAGTAGCTGCAGCCGTCTGAGCGCTCTTTACAGAGCGCTCGGCGGCTGCAGCATTTAAAGGGCCGGCCCGCCGCGGCCGGTCCTAAAATAATTTTGGGCGGCCTGGGGGGCAATTGCCTCCCGGCCCCCCGGCCCAGCCCGCCCCTGCACAATATCATAACCACATTCATATAATCCTAGACATTGTAGAAAACATCCGCAGAGATAGACTGGAAATGATGAAAAAACAATCAGTCACTATGAAAACCACTGACTCCAAATGTACAGTTTATCCTCTCTTCTATAACCAAAAATCAGAAATCTCTGGTTATCCACTGTGCATGAAGGGTGCATTGCGTGTTTGGGGTGCTATGTGGTGTTTGGCGTGCACTGTGTATTTGGGGTGAAGTGTGTGTGTGTGGGGGGGGGTGCACTGTGTGTTTGGGGTGCTCAGAACGTTAATATCTTATATATATATTCTTTGTCTTTCAATGCTATTGCACAATGTACGAATGTGACATTTGTTTTTCAAACTGAGCTTCTGAGAATGTGGTCTGGAGAATCAACCAGATTAGGTAACATTGATAGTCAAGATATTGTTACATATGTTGCCATAAATTTTTACTCATCCTCAAATTTTGGACCTATAATTTATTTTTAGAAAAACAATAATCATCTTAAAATGTAATATGTCATTTAAAACTGCAATGCATGCTTTCCTCCAAAGCAATTAGTTACAGATTCTAACTTACCTTCGTGCCTGACAATAAAGAATATTGTCTCTAGTCTTCTCAAAAAGAGGCATATATTTACATTTTAAAACCATGCATGAACAGAGCTTAAAGCAATCTATCATGGGAAAATGTATTGTAATGCCTTTTAATCTAGTTCCTTGGGATATATAGGTGTCCAGTTTTGTGACATCTCACACATCTTATGGAGGCAAAGGTTCCTGTTTTTTCTTCTGTATTAAATTATATTTTGGAACATGGAAGGCTGTAAAAGGGGCAGATGGGCAATTAGCCCCAGCCCTAGCATAGTGTGGACTGCATTCATGCAGGCATTGCTTTATTGCGTCTGTTCGGAGAGTACAACGGGAGTGAGGCAGCAGGCAGTATTTGTGCAAGGCCTTTGCTTAATACTTCCTGAGTTCGTGTTTGGCATGGCGACCAACAGTGTTCACCAGGCTTGATAGTACTTAATGGCATGATTCCCAGTGAAATAATGTATCCAGGGTTGGTGAGGAGGTTGTCGCACTCCTGAAGGTTTTTACAAGTGACTGTAGGATGAGATGAGACAGCGCTCAGGACATTCATAAAACATTCCAGCTGTCATTGGTGTTAACAGAGTCACAGGAACCCAAGTCTTTGTCTCTTAGAAATGCTCAGATCCCCACGAGTGCTCCTTAATGCTGTAAAGGTCTCTCTGATGGAGAAGAGAGAGATATTACGTCACACCCAGCTACTTTTTAGCGCCACGAGCATGTTAGGACCTAAAGAGGCCAATGCCAAGCTACTAACATTAATTTAATATGAGAAACATGAGAAATGCCCAAGTCTGCTCTTGAACTGGAAATTTCTCTAACAGAATTACCCTAAGCACCAAGGTAGTTATAGTGACATTGTAAAGCTCTGCAGAATATGATGGTGCTACATAAATGATAATAATAATAATATTAATAATATCTTGAACACCCATAACTTCTGGCCACACCAAATACTAAATATGTATTTTTTTGTTTGTTTGTTTTTTTTGTTTTGCATTGTTGATTGTAAGTTCTTGAAGAGCAGTAAAATGTAAGAGAAACAAAGCCAAGCCATTCACTGTATAATTTGTATATTTTTATTTTTAATAATGTAGTTTTTTGCACCGTCAATTCTTACACTAGAAGGCAGTTGTCTTAGTTGATCCAGACCCTTTTAGCATTTCAGTTTCCTTGTTACGTAGTTTCATTACGAAGCCAATTTCCTTACCGCCGTAGGAGAATGACAAGGAACAAAAACTCCACTAGTTCAGGTAAAGCGATTTTGCCTATTGTTATAACACCTTCCAGCATGTGCTAAGCACTGCTGCCTAGGGGAAAGATTACAAGAATGCAATGTCTTGTTAAAACCTGAAAGAGCAATGAGCACAAAAAAAAAAAAAAAAAAAAGAGTCTACTTATACTGTGAAATGTTAGTCTGATAATGAATAATACTCTTCCCCCTACTGTGATCACTGGTGACCTGGCATTCAGACCACAGCAGAGTAGTGAATAATTCACAGACGGAGTCATTGGCCTCTGCACAGATCCCAGCAATGCTTTGTCCTACAAATATGTTCTCCCACAGTACTGAACTTGACGGAGGATTTCAAGTTTAAACAATAGAGCTCTCAAGATACAAAATGTGAGCACAGTGCACTCAAACGAAGGCAGGCATTTAAGAATAAAGTTTCCTTCGACTGTTTACACATTATCAGCTAGTTAACACCATTTGTCATAATAAATCTGTACGCGCCAAAATAAAGTGCTGTAAAAAAACTAGAGTAATTCAGATAAGGAGGTTTTTTTTTCACGCGGTACTAGAGTTTTGATTGACCTAGACAAGTACGCTATCAATATCCTCCATTAATCTTCACTTTTTTACGGCTTTCACATAATTAATTTTATTACTGTGACAAAGAGTGTTTTAAGGGCAAGAAGAAGGAATACCAGTTCTATGACATCAGTACATGTACAGCGAGCTGTGTTTTTTAAACACTGTATCTCCAATTCTTTAAATAGTCATGGACTGTAATGTGTCTTTCAGATCTGTTTATTATAACGTAGTTCACTTTATACTTCACATCCTTAAAACGTTTTCTTAAAAAGTTTTCATATTGTTGTTGGGGTTATATATAGATTTTCAAATAAGCATACCTCCCAGCTGTCCTGTATTTTGCGATTCAGTCCTGCTTTTTAAATACCTGTTTTGATGTCACGATCTGGATCTTGTGTCCCACTTGCAGAGATAGCAGAATCCAAGAAGGTTATAGGGTATCACAGGAACGATAAACCTAAAAGCACGTGCTATTGGAAAGAATCGCCATTCAGCAGCACTCATTGAATTAGAATGTATGGCAATCTATGCCATCAGCGGGCATTAAAGTCAAGCACCGCATAACATTATAGACCGTCATATGGTCTTTAACCCCTTAATGACCAAACTTCTGGAATAAAAGGGAATCATGACATGTCACACATGTCATGTGTCCTTAAGGGGTTAAGGAGTTAATTTGTTAATTACCTTTGTCTAAATTCAAAAACTCTACGTGACTGCCATTCCTGGAAAAAGTACAATCCTCTTACAAATTAAAAATTAATCTCACAAACAAATGTTTTGCACTAGGCAATCGTTATGAACCCTGCAGCTTCCATTTTAATTGTGTGTCTATTGTGCTTTCTTTCCACAATATTGGAAGATGTGTCAATAATGAATAATGCAGAGGAATCACTGGCTGTCAAAGTTATAGTTTGTTTGGGACTCACACTCCTTGACAACCTTTAAAATCTACAAAACTGGCTTTTAAACCACAGAGTGCAACATGTCAATGTGTGACTTGGGGTTTGTGGTTTCACACTATACTGGCACAACATATTGATAATAAGTACTTAAATGTTAACCTTAGAAGGCCATATTAATTCCAACAGCCCGAGGCTTGTATCCATTTGTATTTTTGTTTATTTCCATTAGCTATTTTTCAAGTCTCTGCAGAGGCCTGAGTGACAAGGGAACACAGGAGAATCCATTGGTGGTTCTCCTGCTCTATGTTACAGTGCTATTTCTAACACATTTCTAACAATATCAATCCACTCCATTCTGATTCTGTAGTGCTGATAGTGAGGCAATAGTGAATTGATTAGGCTGTATTTCTCTACTTGAGAAAGTATCCACAGGCAGGGCTAATCACATTACAGGGGGAAGGGGCAGTAGTGTAACACCCATTAACCTCCGACAATGGTGGCACTATAACAGTTGAAAGCAGGTATGTAATTATATAACAGTTCAGAAAGAAAGAAATATAAAATGTATCTTTGTTTTGTGTTTTGTTGAAAATGGCATGAGGGGTTCTATTTTTATACTGCAGTTTCTTTCCTCCTCTTTCTACAAAACAGTCAGAGCACTTTGTTCCACCAGTAAGTGCCATATTCTTTATATTTGCAAGGAGAAAAGTGCATAAATTCATCTTGGATGTAAAATAATTGCCTATTTCATTAAAAATGGCATAAATGTGTTGTTAGTGAATTAAAGAAATACTATAGTCACCAAAACAACTTAATGAAACAGTTTTGGTTGTATAGATAATGCCCCTACAGTCTCACTGCTCCATTATCTGGCATTTAGGAGTTAAATTATTTTGATTATACAGCCCTAGTCACACCTCCCTGCATGTGACTTACACGGCCTTTCTAAACACTTCCTGTAAAGAGTCATCTAATGTTTATACTTCCTTTATTGCACATTTTGTTTCATTTGAAATTTATCTCCTGCTGTGTTAATAACCTGCTACAGCCTGCGGGAGTCTCCTGTGTGTGATTAAAGTTAAATTTCAGTGGCAAGAGATAAAACTTTTAGAGAAAGTTAACATCTGAATGAAAATGAGTCCATTTTTTTCATGCAGTCTGTATGAGTTACTGCCACGGTAGGTGTCACTACGGCTGCTTAAACAGAAACAAAAGTGATATAACTTCTAAATTGAAGGGAATTGAGCAGTGAGACTGCATGGACATGATCTATACACAAACGCTACCTCACTAAGCTGAAGTTGTTTTGATGCCTATAATATCTCTTTAAGTAATTATTTCAATATAACTGCTATTTTATTAATGTTTTGTTAGTTAAGCCATCAGGTACAACATAGGGCAGGGGTTGGCAACTTTGATGCACTCCAGATGTTGTGGACCACATCTCACATAATTCTAGCAAACAATCAGGGGCACCATAACAACTATGTGCTTTCCAACCCAGTTAGTGTCAAAACCAATTTTGAGATCTTTGACAAAAACTTTGCCTAACCCGTCACCCAAGCCATGGCCTTCTCTAGAAGCTAAGTAAGTGCAGAAATAGCCCATCCAACACTATACGGCATGGCTGAGGGTGCTGCTGGTTATGATTGAGCCCACAGATTATGATTGCCACCTGAAGATGGTTGGCTTAATAAGGAAAGCAAGTTAAGTGCCTGGGATTAATGTATGAGAAGTGTATATTACTGACACCAGCAGTTGGATGGGTTAATGCAAACACAAAGCCTTAGCAGAGGGGCTGGGCTGCAGGCACCAACAAGGTTTGACATAAACTTGGAGGATGACATTTAAATGTTTTTTTGCACCATAGCACTATAATGAGATGTAGTTGTTATGGTTTTCAGAGAGCCCCTTTAAATGGAAGTTGCCTTGCAATGTGAGGATTTCTTCATTAAACAGGATATATGTTTGAGAAGCCAATATCCAGTTTAGGAGAACATAGTCAGGACTGTCATATGTGACTAGGAGGAGACAGAATAACAGAATGTATGTTGTTAAAGAGGTGAAGAACATGGCATTTATGCTAAAAAATGCATGACTTCATTCTGGAGCTCCAGATAATCTAGAACTTAGGCATTTCATTATTGGACCCTCCTGACGGGCTACATCATAGATGACTGCTCTGGTTCTTGTTTATGCAAAAAGCATGAAAAAAAAAAACTACTGATAGAGAACACTGATAATGAATAAATGCTAGAATGGGAGAAAGCAAGTAGTTAAATCAAGTCATAGGACAATACATTTATCTTGGATTCTATACATGTGGAAACAAATATTTCATGTTGTCATCATTGTGTGCAAATTTTGGCAACCAACTTTTCCATAACATTTCCTGATGGCTGTCTGCACATAAACATTGCAAGACTTTGTATTGCTTTCTGACCAAAATCAGATGTGTTTATCCCAGCCTTTTGGAATCGCGTTGTGCATCTTTTTTCATCCAGTAATGACTATTTTATTCTGTGCTAATAAATGTCCTTCTGAAATTGAGTTGCTATTGATTTATTATGCAATCATTGTTTGTTTGTTTTTCTTTCTAAAATACCCAAGGCACTACCCTGCACCATGTGTGTGAATGAATCTGCCCAGCGCTCAATGCCAGCAATTTGCTGCTTTTGCCAATATGTACAACCAAAGAAAAACAATAACACAAGTGAACTTAAAGGGAAACTGCAGTCCTGCAGTCACAGTTCTTACAGGAATTCAAAATCAAGACAGTCATGGAGTATTACAAGCAGGGCCATCTTTAACGCGGGGCAAAAGGGGCAGCTGCCCCAGCCCATTTATTCATGGGGGGTCCAAAGCAATTGCCTCTTGAGCCCCGTGGGCCCTTTAACTTTTCACCGGACCGGGCCCCTTCCCAGACGGGCCGCGGCCAGGCTCCTGTCATTATATTTCCCGCAGGCCCTTTAATCATGCGGGCCATGGCCAGGCCCCTAACATTCTGTTTTCCCGCGGGTGGGCCCCTGTCACAATGATCCCCCACGGCCGGGCCCCTCTCTATTTGTATCCCTGCGGTTCATGGCTGGGATGCTGTGTCTTTGTTACCCATAGCCTGCTAGGAGGAAGTGAGTTTAGGTCACTTCCTCCCGGCCAGCTAACAGAGAGCCGCATGGGGAGGAGGAGGAAGAGGAGGAAGCAGTAGACACAAAATAGGTATTCTGAGGAAGGCTGACACCCATCACCTTAGGTCAGCCAGCTTGTATATGAGATTGTGCATATCTGTGTGTGTATGCGTACCTGTGTGTTTGTTTACCCATGTGTCAGAGTGTATGTATATCTGTGTGTCAGAGTGCATGTGTACCTGTGTGTCAGAGTGTATGTGTACCTGTGTGTCTGTGTTTGTATGTAATTGTGTGTCAGAGTACATGTGTACCTGTGTGTCAGAGTGTATGAGTACCTGTGTTTGTATGTACTTGTGTGTCATTGTGTATGTGTATGTTTTTGTATCTGTGTATGTATGTGTACATGTGTGTCTGTATACCTGTATGTATGCTTTTGTGTATGTGTACCTGTGTGTCAGTATACTTGCTTTTGCATGTGTTTTTTTGCTCCTGTATATCTGTGTGTTTCTGAGTGTGTGTGCATACCTGTGCATGTGGCAGTGCATACATCCCAGTATTTCAATGCCAACCCTGCACACAAATACACCCCTGTAAGGGTGTATCTGTGTGTGGCAATACATACACCCCTGCATGTTCAACACTGCACACATACACTCCTGTTACCCTCCACACAATGCCACTCCTTTCACCCAACAAAACTCACATTAACTCCCCTAATACTCTCACATTTACCCTCTCTCACTCTGCCACACTCACCCTATCCCATTAATCCACCTAATCCTGTTACACTCACCTTCTCTCGCACTGTCACAAACACCCTTCCATGCTGTCACACTCATCCTCCATCACTCTGTCACACTCACCCAATCACATTTACCCCTCCAACTCTGTCACACTCATCCCCCAATCATGCTGTACACACCCTGTCAAATGAATGAACCCCTAATCGTGTCATACTTCCTCCTCTACCCATGCCACATTCACCCCAACCCTGTAACACTCACCCCGCAACCATACCACACCACTGTGTCAATGTAATGCCCCCAAGCTTGTCACACACCCTGCCCAACTTTGTCTCATTGACACCCTAGCACACTCACCTTGCACAGTTACCCCTTTAGGAAGGCGGGGTCCAGGGGGCCCCAAGCAAATGCTTGCCCAGGGCCCAATCAATATTAAAGACAGTCCTGATTACAAAGTTATTTTAATTGCTAATAAAGTTGTAAAAGCAGGATGAAAAATAATATATTTTTTTATAATAACCACATCTTATTGATTCACATATTGCTGGAAGAATTTTAGAGCCAAGGACAGACACTGATCAGCAGAGTATATTTGCAAAAATCATGCATCTTCCACTTCTAAAAACAAAAAGTGTTAAAATCTACTCTGTAGCACCCTTAAAGTAACATTATAGTGTCAGGAATACAAACGTGTATTCCTGACACTATAGCTATAAAAACACTGTTTAGGTTCCTTGCCACCATTAAAAAGTTATTTAACTCACCCTTTTCCCACACTGCGGCTGGCCACTCCCCTGCTTTGCCTCCTTGGCTGAGATCACCAGATTTGAGGATCCAAGCCAATCGAGTGCTTTCCCAGAAGAAAGCATTGAGAGGCTATTGCGCATGCAAGGCAAACCGCAGCGATGTCGGATCAGCATCTCCTAATCAATGCATCTCTGTGAGCAATGTTCATCTCCTCCATACAGACAGGAACACCAGAACAACTGCTTTAAGATGTAGTTGTTCTGGTAGCTATAGTGTCCCTTTAACTTGCTAACACACTTGCCACTTTTTGGGGGGTGTTTTTATTAAAAATAAATATTTGTTCTTGCTAGCGATACACAATAGATTGCTGCTTAAAGGCTTAAAGGGATACCCTAGATTAATGTGGTGGTTACTCTGCAACGACACTCCTCAAATCAGATTCCTTCACACGCAGAAGCTTCACTGTGAACGTACACACAGCACAGACCCCTCCCTGGTATCTAGATTAGTGTGATTATTATAGACATTTTTTAAAGCATGTCTCTGGGCTTGGCAAGACTCAAAGAACGGCTATCACTTTACTTGCTGTGGGAAGTTCTTTGATGCATTTCTGGGGATCTTCTGGACTAGCTGCAGAAATAACAACATCGTCTGCTAGCATTAAGTTTAGTTATTGATTCGTCTTTCTTTCAAACAGAGTCTCTTAAGTAATTTTTCAGATGCTGGAGTGAAAAGAACTGGTGACATGATGTCTGCTGTTGCACTCATTCAGAAATTCTTATCTAGGACCCGCGTTTATATAACCTAATTGCCTCGTTGACATTTTTTGTAAACAGCATATCATTAAATAGAATGACAAGTCGTCTGCTGCTTCAATTTAACGAGGAGTATAGCTTTAATATTATGACACAAAATTGTGTAATTATCCACTATTTATTCTGGAAACTAAAGTGTGTATGACCACCTACTTGTGGCTAAAGGTATTAGGGGGGCTTCAGTTTACCCCGGGGGAGCAGCAGGCTAATTCTCACAAACAATGTGGAAAAAATACACGTCAGGACATATGACAGGATATATGTTTGAGAAGTCAATATCCAGTTCAGGAGAAAATAGCCAGGACTGTTGTATGTGACTAGGATGAGACAGGGAGACTTAATGGCTGTTGTAAAAGAGGTGAAAAACATGGGAATCAAGATATTTAAAGGAACAATGTGGGCACCATAGCTGGACCATCTAATTGAAGTGGTTATTGTGTCTGGAGTCCCCTGGTGCTGTCGTTCCATTTAGCATTAAATCGTATTTAGTGTTTTAATGCTAAACAAGAGTCCCCAGTAACCCATCCCCTCTGTGCTACTTGGGTTAATGAGGAAGCATTAGCCTGAGCAGCAATGGGTGGCAGTGAATGGCTGAAGATGTCAGCTGACCGCATTCAGCCTATCACAGTGCCCATTGCTGGTATGAATTGGTATGGCTACAAGGAAGTGTGTAATCACTGGGTGTATTCACACCCCTCCAGTGAGAACTGGACTGTGTGAAGTCGGTTATACAATATTTAGTGTTAAACGGCTTGGGAAAAAAAAAATAACACTGACTGGAGGGCATTATAATCAATTCAATTAGATTAAATTGTTCCTACAGTGTCCCTTTAACCCCTTAAGGACCAAACTTCGGAATAAAAGGGAATCATGACATGTCACACATGTCATGTGTCCTTAAGGGGTTAAAGTGAAAAAGGTGGGGGACAGTTTAAAAAAGATAAGGGGGTGGGGGGGGATTTTGATTATGGTTATGAGTTAGAACAAGCATTTATAAGAAAAAATAAGTTACATCTAAATACATGATAAAGCAAAAGAACCATTAAGAAAAGTATTTTTTGTTTGTTTTTTTTATAAAAAGAAAGGACAAAATCACTTCATTCCAACTTGGTTCTGTGATACTTGTATTACAAATGGAACTATCAGCAATACAAACAGTTTGAAGTAGAAGAAGGGTTAGCAATTGTGTATTGAAGGTTAAGGGCTCTTATTTATTTACATGGAATAATTACTTTCTGACCTGCAGCCATGGGTCAACTATTAGACTAAACCCTCAGGGAAACATATGGTTGTGCTATCCAACAATGGGTATCCATCACAGACCACTCATAAAGTATTGTTCACTGCACTCACAGAAAATGTGTCCATCAGAATTCCATACGCTTCACCGTTCAAACTTTAGATTTGAAGTTGAAAAAATCATCTTAACTGAAGCAAAATTATTACCATTAGATATTAAGGAACCTCCGTTCAAATTGTCCGATGCCTTTTAAATGACAAAAGTTAAGACATTTTAAATACTTAAAGTAATGCTTTAAGTGAAAACCAGCAAAAATATAAAACTTATTCAAAACCTGATTTATTCAACAAACACAGAACTGTTGTAAAATGAAAACCAAATTCCTATAACAATATTTAGGTAAAAAGTGGTGATTTTAAAAAAAAAAAAAACATCAACTACAGTCAAAGCTTGGCTATTTTAACTTGAATTGTGCAATATTTTGCCATTTCAATTCACTAGAATTCTGTATTAATTAGATAAATCCCAAGTTTTTACAAAACTTCATACTGAGTATTGCACATGAAGAATTCGATAAAACCATATGTTTCAATGTTCACTTTCATTTTTAAAAATATAATAATAATGCTAAAAGTTTAATCACAAGATCTCCACTTTTACGTGATTTATATTTAACAGCTGCCTTAGTGTCCAGATTAAAGAAACCACAGTTGGATATTGTAGAAGTTTTACACAGTATAATATTCTTCACAGTATATAATACTAGAAAATGGCAAATCACCAAAAAAATGTGATTTCAAATTGATAATGCTAACTGTAAAACTGTTTTCTAACATACGATTTGGTTTACAAAGAGATGTTTATGATAACTTTGATTTTCTTTTGGTGTTTTTATCAAAATTATCAACACATGATACTACTTTATATGTATTATTCAGGAAAACAAACTTTTCTAAAACATTGAAAAATGTACACTAGGCAAGAAACAAACAAACAAACCAACAAGTACTGCTGTCAGTTTATTTACTAAACAATGAATTATTGGGACGGCCATATATAGCCAAAAAGATACAATTCTTCACCGTAGCTATGATTTAATTTGGCGATCTTATTCTACAATCTTATTCTGAAATTTTTAATTTACTGATCAGTTACAAACAAATTCATGGTTTAGAAGGTAACAGTGAACGTTACAGTTTAGGTCCAAAAAAAAAACATTTACTCATCACCTTCAAAATGTCCGAGTACAATATTATAAAATTAATAATTGGTGAGAATTTCCAAGTGAATGCCAAATGTTTGGCTAAAATTACATCTTTTTTTTCACTTTTTTTTTTCCAATTCTGAAATTTTGGCTTACATATTTCGGTTCCTTTGTCATTTCTCTACGATTGCCAGAAAACTGGATAAACTCATTTAAATATCTAGAAGCAAGGGAAAACAATAATGTTATAAGTTCAAGTTGGTGTGAAAAGGTTGTTCAATGTAAAATGATGTAAAATGGGAAATGTGTTTTTGTTACGGCATAGAGTTGCAGAATATTATGGGAGTTCTGGTCCAATAACATCAGGGAAGATGAAGCTTATCACATCTGAAAGAATGGTACACATGTGGAGTTATTCAATGTGTCAGGAATTCAGAGATAATTCAAAGTAAATTTTAAATTTTCAGCCAAAATAGCCAAACTAAAGACATAGCTTTCTATAGAGATTTTCTTTCGATTTAAATATTCTGTGCTAAAATTTGAAATTTTCTTTGAATAAGCTTTGAATTCCAACTTACATTTCAGTAAATAACCCTGTCTGTGTTAGCCATCAAAACAAAGAAAACAAGTACATTCAAAAGTGATTCCTTCAATGGCTAATTCGAAATCTCACTTAGATCTCCTTTTTCAGAGATGGATGCCTGTAGGCTAATTCTTCTAATTTAGACATTAAGTTACCACATTGACTCCACACAGCTATTTGTTTCCACACTTGAACATAACAATTGTAATTTTCCTAAATCTCCTTATCTCTCATATACATTAACTCTGCATGCTTAAAGTGGCTTGGTCGCCTCAAACTTACCTTTCTCCTATTGTTTCATCTTCTCTTCCTCTTTAAAAACACAAGACAAAGTAGGGACTATTTTGTCACAATTGTCAAGTGTAGGAAAAATACATAAGACAATATAAACCGTACTTTGTCGTATGGTTTAAAGAAAATATCTCAGAAAAAGGTACATTTTTTTTTAATTCTTTATTTTGTTCGTGCAAAGATCATATATGTGGATTCGCACTGCCACAACAGCTAGTGCAATCTGAATTGTATACATGCTAGTGATATACATTTGTAATGAATGCAAAATTGGTGGGCCAATAGTGTGTCAAACTGGCAGGGTCCCATTTTATCATTAGTCGTAAGCTAGGTGTAAGCTAAGTGTCTGGGTGCCTGCCTAGTGTGTGTGGTACAAGATTTATGCTAACGCTTTTGCAATTAGACTGTATAGGTTCATTTGAGTCACATCTAGTGAGATCACTTTATAAAGGTTGTCACCCTTGCTGGTCAGGGCGACCCAGGCCGTCCCAGTAAGGTTGTGTTTTCGTCTTGGCGGCCCCGAGGCTACTCCGACAGGGGGGTCCCAGTACTGTCCGGTGCCCGTTCTGCTGTTTCTGTGCAGCAGGGAGTAAGTGTCAAGCAGAGCAGGCATTGCAGGCAGTGGTAGACATAGCAGGCTCGCTTGGAGATCCCTGGCGGGAATTGGCGCCACGCTGCACTCCAGCTCCTCAGTGCTGTCGCTGTTCTCTCCTCGTGTGGGTCAACTCCTGTTCTTCACCGATTACTCCTATTCACAGTCTAGTATATTACTCCTGCTCTTCACCCATTACTCCTATTCCCAGTATAGTAACACACTCCTGTTCTTCACCCATTACTCCTATTCCCAGTCTAGTATCACAATCCTGTTCTTCACCGATTAATCCTATTCCCCATCTAGTATCACACTCCTGTTCTTCACCGATTACTCCTATTCCCAGTCTAGTATCTCACTCTTGTTCTTCGCCCATTACTTCTATTCCCAGTCTAGTAGCACACTCCCTTTCTTCACCCATTACCCCTATTCCCAGACTAACAGCAGACTCCTGTTCTTCACTCATTACTCCTATTCCTAGTCTAGTATCTCAATCCCTTTCTTCACCCATTACTCCTATTCCCAGTCTAGTAGCAGACTCTTGTTCTTCATCCATTACTCCTATTCCCAGTCTAATATCACACTCCTGTTCATTACTCATTACTCCTATTCCCAGTCTAGTGTCACACTCCCTTTCTTCACCCATTACCCCAATTCCCAGACTAATAGCAGACTCCTGTTCTTCACCCTAGACTGGGAAATTGTTCAATTTCCCAGTCTATGAGCACATTGTTTATCTATTACTCCTATTCCCAGTGGTCTCTTGTTCTTCACCCATTACTCCTATTCCCTGTCTAGTAACACACTCCTGTTCTTCCCCTTCATTACTCATATTCCGAGTCTGGTAACTAACCCATGTTCTTCACCAATTACTCCTATTCCCTTTCTAATAACACACCCAGAT
The DNA here is from genome assembly GCF_036172605.1 of Pelobates fuscus. Classification (NCBI taxonomy): domain Eukaryota; kingdom Metazoa; phylum Chordata; class Amphibia; order Anura; family Pelobatidae; genus Pelobates; species Pelobates fuscus. The sequence goes on along the minus strand of NC_086319.1, from coordinate 38,146,586 downwards.
AGCTCATCCATTACTCCAACTTCTCAGTCTAGTTGATACTCCTATTATTATCTATCATTACTACTTTCCAGTCTAGTAGCACACTCCAATTGCTCTGGTCTTTTTTTTTTTTTTTGTCTACTTTTTTATTTATTTCTTTATTTAAATTTTGCACTTATTTACAATCTACTAAAAGGATCTGTTTTCCTGAACCTGTGACTGCCTTTATTGAATTGCATGCACTCATTCATGCTTGAAGCATGTGTATCTCTAATTTGCCTACTAACAACAGTGTCAATTGCTCCGTCACAAAAAAAACCAAAGCAAACTATTGCCCATCATTTGTCATTGCAGTTACAGGCTTAAAAAAGTTGTCCTTGTGACTTAACTGAGTTTCAGTAAAACAAGACATAGTACCCATTGTACCCGTGTATGTTTGTTTTGTCTTTGTACTAGTTAACCTATTCATACATGATAAATACTTCAACAATTGGTTGTTTGCTTTGGTTTCTATGTAGCCCATCTGTTGCACTAAAAATTGTAATACAATTTGATAATTCGTTGGTATTGAGTGTGGACGTTTAGCTTAACTATTTTGTTTTTTCTTTTTTTAAAGTCACTTTTTTTCCCGGAGACGTCTTTGTTTTCTTAGTAGGAGCAGTTTAATGAGCTGGAACGTCAAGTTCCAAATGATTTCTCAATGTCTTTTCAGGAAAGGTTTCTAACTCGGTCTCTGCTTTAATCGGAAAGCACATATTTTTCTGGACCACTCCTTGCATATTGTTTTAGTTATCACTGCTGATATAAAAGTTCTCTTAACCCAGAGAGAGAGAGAGATTAATAGGGTAACATCTTTAAATCACGCTTTTTCTTGGTGGAACTGGCAGTCCCTACTGTGACAGCTGAGAATTGGCCTTAGGACACATTCCACAAATCTGTTTCATGTTCCAAACTTCTATATTTTACAGGCAATTTGGCTTCCTGAATGTTTTTAAGAAGCATAGTTTTCTCAGAGAAGCCGAATACTGTGATAGTTGTAATAAATAACATAAATCTGTTATTTTTACTGTAGGAACTTAAATTTTTATGAATACAAAAAAAGTAGAAGCTCTCAATACGTATTATAATATAGAGGAGAGTCAAAGGGTTACTCCAACCAAGATGACCGCTTCAGTGATTTTAGGTGGTCATGGTGGTAGGAGTCAATACGTACAATGTTTCTGCTTGAAACACTGCATATACAAAGATATTGTTAATTGTGTGCTTGGGGCTAGTTGCACTCCCAATACACATGATATTGGCAGCCCAGAACTCTGTCCTCTTCACCAGCCCAGAGAGTGTGCATGCACTCTGAATCGGTGAAATAGTACAATCACCAGCTTCTCTGTGAGATTGGACCACATGAGGCCCCAGTAACGTCAGGAGGGGCCATGGAAGAGCTTGCCAGAGAGTTTCGCCCGGCACTGAATTCCTTGTAAGTAAAACCTTTTTAATTTAGGTTATACTACAAATTGAGAGAGGGACCTTCCTCTCAGTTTCCAGTAGGGCAAGGTTCTCCATCCCAAGAGGGTTTTAAGTGCTGACATAGCAATAATTTGTGCATATAAATCAGAAACCAGATGACTGGTAGCTATATAGTAGGCACCATACACTAGCTCAAGACTTTACAATTCACATACACCAGGGAACCATTGTTCCTAAAAATATTTTTTGCTTCTCTGTTGTTATGTATTTTATGCAACGTTTCACAGATGTGATTCATCCGCAACAAATATAAATCAAACCAACTCTTAAGGAGATCTCCTCAACTGTGCAAATGCTACTAAAGGGCATATTCTGGCTTTCTTAAATCTACCATTATATTCAATTGTGTATTTTTCTAATCTCGAGAAAATAATCTTGCATGCAACTGTTATTCACACTATCTACATTGTGACTCGTAAAAATAGTTTAAGGTTTGCAAGGCCAAAACATAACAACATTGATATAATTTATAGAAATTGCCATGATCTGGAATGTGGTGCAAAATTCTGAAAATGAAGCAATCACCATGAAAACCAATGGTATGTGAAGGAACATTCCACTGTGGATTATTCTACTTTTACAAATTTGCCCCATTTTTCTGATCGTGACACTGATAAATATCCCCCATTGTGTGCTGGAAGCAAACATTGTGCTCAGGGTTGTTGCCTAGAATTAGGAAAATGTTTATTTGGCCAGCTAACGGCTACAGGAGAAAAGATCTGCTGTCTGTAATAGCTTCACCAAATCAGTGCATTCAACAACATCATTCTTTTAGGGCCGTGCCATTATTCCTAGGACAGAGGAAGCAAAGTAATATTACAGGTTTGCAATAAAAAATTTTGGAATACTAATTTTATTTTGCCTTTGCGCTGTATCTCATAACGTGGAGCTTATCAAGATTCAATCAATTCGATATCTTTAGCTTAAAATGTGAGACATTGTATACCTTGTTTCCCCATATTGAATTTTTGATGTTTGTATATTTTATGCCAATCAATGAAGTTATTTAGAATATTTTAAAATTTAAGTTAGTGAGTGTGCCTTCAGAATTGTCTGTTTGTACGTGTACCTGCAATGTGGATACATCTGCTTCCATGGCAACCACAATCTCCCGGAGCCTTGTCTGTGTATCTTTTTGTTTGTGCTATTATTGGTATGTAGCAGTGAAATGTTTAACTTACAATTAGCACAAGTTGGTTGCTTAGCCTCAAATTACTCAAACCATATAATTTTTAGGGAATGGATGCAAAAATAAACAGCATTCTACACATTATCAGTTCCAACAATGAAAAAAAAGAAAAAGAAAAAGGGATAAGTAAAATGAGAACTAAATACAAAATAAATAGAATTCTACCTTAAAAATGACTTGTTTTTTGCAGATAGAGCTGTCAGATCACTGAAAATTGATAGTTTATTTCAGTAATCAGATAACCAGACGTGTTAAATTTAGTATTTCAAAGTATATTCCAATGAGGAGACGCAGTCTGAAAGCTTATACGGAACTGGAACGTACGTTTAACTATCAGCATCTTTATGCCTGACAAAAGACACAGTCCAGGAGTGATCAAATACAATTAAGATTAACAAAGCACTTAGAAGAGATGACATGTACCTGCAGTTACTTACAGAGCTTAGTCCCATAATTGCCAGTCCACTATTTAGAATTTTCAAGGATTCTCTTTCATCTGTAGATGTCCCATTGGAACAATGTAAAGCAAATGTGGTGCCACTATTCCAGAACAGAACATGCTCTGAACTTAAAAAGGTTAAATATGTAAACTTGAAATGAATTCTTGTTGGAAACGCTAAATCCAAGTTATTTTTATTTTTATATAGCTTTGAAGGTTTTTGGTTTTTTTTTTTTTAATATGGCGTACATAGCTAGCACGTAAAGAAAGAATAGAACGGCAAATGCATATTTATACTGCTCTTCAAATTTGCAGTATTGAATTTTTCATTTATTCACCTTTTACAAAAATATTGGGTCAACAATTGTAGAGATGATTTTAGCACAGAAGGAAAATACTATGTGTTTTATATATTAGGTGGGACAGAAGTAGTTACAAATGGGCAGTGGTCAAATACTCTGCTTTGAAATGAATTTGATAGGATTTCTTGAAATGCAGCATCATAAAAAGGAAAATTCTGTGGCATGTATATTTGAAAGAAACTGTTAAATATATGTATATTTATTACTTATTGTCCCTTTAAAGGGAATTGTCACTTCTCTGGAAATCACACCATTGAATAAAACATTGAAAATTACCTATAACTTGTGTTAACCATTTTGTCATGTAATGCTCTGTTTTTGTTTAAATGCTTATTCAATATTTAGCAAGTGACATCATACTCCACTGCAGTCCAAGCGCAGCCAGGGAATGAAATTCAAACGAGAAAGAAATGTGAACAATTTTAGTTTCTTCTTTTCCATTAAGGCAGCCCTGTGACTCTTCCACCTTCCCCTCATACAATTTCCAACCAAGTCAAAAGATATACTGAGACAAAGCAGGGACTACTTTGTTTCAGTAGTTTTCCTATGCCTAGACACTGGGAAGAGCTACCGCTATCTAGAAGTGTCAATCTCCCAGCCATCACCAGTGACGGCTGCAGAGATATTAGAAGTATCGAGGAGGGTCTTGCGGGATCCACCATAGACCTCAATACTGTATTCTCACACATGTGCGAGATCAGTGACATCAGCCCATGGCGAAGAAGCATCAGGAGCTGAAGAGGAATCGGACGGAAGAAAATGTTGCTGCCTGTGATGGACAAGTTCAGGCAAGTGCTGTCACCTTTCCCTGACCCCTCCCGGCCCTCAGACCACTGTCACCATCGGGGGTCTTTGCAAATTATGCACCTATAAGCATAGACATATATATTCATAGATGCCGCATTGACCGCTACTGCCTACTGGCGCTGATGAGCCGCAGGGCCGCCATCTTGGATCGGTCACCCGCTAGAATACAGGACACAAGGTTTGGCGTATTTTAACTTTCCCATTTATTTCTTTTGCCAATGAAGCCATATTGTTAAAAAAAAAATAAGGTCACAATGCCTGGTAGTACAGTAGTTGCTCATTTTGAACAACAGCGATAAAGAATGTGTGTTTTTTGTAAAATATATAAGCAAGTAACATTTCAGTTCATAACTATCTTGAAAACTACAGCAAGACTGTTGGCTCACAAGTAAAGCCAATCATTCCTATCCAGAGAACAATGTTATACATATACAAAGGGGGGTATTCAATGTAGATTACTGCACTCCAGAGAAAGGGCAATGGGAAACTTACAAATATACAGGTTTGTATCCAATATTTAAATGTTCCAGGTATATCCACAGAGTTCACTCACTGACAGAACAGGTAAAGAAAAACAATGAAAGCAGTTATCCTTTTGCCCCAAACAGTAACCAATAACATGGAGACAGATGCAATAAAATTTTAAGAAGCTAGTTACAGACTGCTCCCCTTGTGTTACAGACTGCTCCCCCTGTGTTACAGACTGCTTCCCTCTCTGTTATAGACAGCTCTCTCGTGTTATAGACAGCTCCCTTGCGCTACAGACCAAGGAGCTCACATTCTGACTATGCGGAATGAGAAGGGATCCTCTGTCCCTATAAACAAACTAGCCAAACATTGTATTCCACTTACCCACACCATAAACATTGTCTGTGCAATAGACATATATATTTACGACCGGCCCAAAATGGCGCCCGCATTTCTCACCCCCCAGAAGTCAATGCAGCGTCTATGAATATATATGTCTATGCCTATAAGGACCAATGAGAGTCTATGCTGTCGAAAAACATCTGTCAAAATACCATAACACTCTAAATACCATAATTATGATGGTGCCAGGAGGGCACTGCTGCCCCCTCTCATTGTAAGTAGTCAACCCATTTTAGAATTGTTTCAGTTCTTATCTGGGGTCCACCGGCCACTGCTCCTGGCCTTCTCTCAGCCTTCCGGAGCTGAGAGCTTCTGCCTACGAGAATATGAGCTTCCAATATCTCCTCTTAGCTAAGCCCTGCAGATCAGAGCTAGCTCATTGGCTGAGAAAGTCAGCTGACCTTTCTCAGAGCTAAACCCAGCACAGAGCTTCCATCAATAGGCTGTATTTAGAGGCATCTGGAAGTCCCATGGTCACAGGTCAAGCCATTCTTAAATGTTTTGAGTACTAACTTTGGGGGGGCCCTGGCTCTCCTGGAATACACTGATGTGGTTTTGGTGACTGGAGTGTTTCTTTAAGAACACTATTGCACAGTGGAATGACCTATGCACTTCAGCTGTCAAAGCTAAACAAATAGGATATTTCATGCCGACATAAGGTCTATAGGGACCTAGTTTAGATAAATTAAGATGTAACATTTGGTCCATAAAGGTTTAAAAGATCTGTGAACTTAAGAGAAGCATGTTTGCTACCATTTTTTCCTATAAAAATCTTGAAATAACACAGAAACTGGAGAGGTTTTCATCACTAGGGGAGTTTTATGACTACTTAGGAAACATTTAGCCATTTGGTAACATCTAACCATAAGAAAACAGACGACTAGCTGTTTGTTAGCATAAAGGTCAGCCTGTCTCATCTGAACCCAGGACCTCATGCCTGCAACTCAAGAGCACAATACCAGGCGGGTAGATCACAAACAACTCTCAATCTCCAATGGTTTTCAAGGCAAAATTGTTTTCAGGTTGAGCAAATTATCCCTAACATTGTTAAACAGTCCATGTGTTATAATAATAAGATTGAACTGTTAATTCATGTGCAGAGTCTTATCCTATTCTTATTCTTGGGTTAGACACTGCTCTCAGGAACTATGAACCTTAACCATGAGCAAAGCAATTTCGGTGTCTTCCTGTGACTTTGTAACAACGGAATTGAGGAAAGATGCTGAAAAAGTTGAATAAAGGCCATTATAATATGATACTGACCATGATATGCACATCTCTTGTTCTGATTAATTTATTGCAGCTATTGTCATCATTCATTGTCAGTGGATGATTTTATCAAACAAAATGTAATTGGATATACATTACACAAAAACATGTGAGTTAGAACATGTAAACGATATATAAATATTAGTTTGAGTGTAAAATTTAATAAAATATATATAATAATATAATAGCTATTCAGAAAGTGAAAGCATGCTTTGGCACCATTAAAAAATACTAATTCAATGGAGAACCCAGGCTGCAGATCTGTTAATTACATTTTCACCATTTTTATGTGGGGTCTTTAAATGATGACCCTCGAAATTAAGTTCAGTAGAGATATGTATTTTTTATGTATGACAACTGTGCATGCAGGATATAAAATTCTTTGGATTTATTTTTTCACTTGAGACTCTTATACTCTTACACTATTAGTTATTTTGAAAAAATCTCTCTAAAGGCCATATTTACTAATCCTCAAGGAAGCATTGTATTTGTATTTATAATATTTGTAATATGATACAAAGATGTCAATGTGTTACCTGTTTCTGTTAATTCTGCACTATGTATATTTGTTATAACACATCCACGTGGTTGAAATAGAAACTGGCATTGAACCAATACTATTTTAGCATTACTGTAATTTATCTCTTAGCTGCCAAACTTATAATCAATATGAGCTCAGCCAACCTCTTATCAGCCATGAGTGCCTGAGTTTCAAATGACTGCTTAGTTTTGCTATTAGTAAATGATGTAATCTGTATTTAGTTAGTATTGAAGGAAGTGCCAGGAATTGAAAGTTCTCTAACTTTGATTTTGTTCCAAATTAATAAAGCAACCCTCCATCAAACTGGTCCCCTAATTAAATAATAAATATAATACTATCAGAAGAGGCGACGGGGAGACCAAACTAAGTGGTCCCCTAATTAAATAATAAATATAATACTATCAAAAGAGGCGACGGGGAGACCAAACTAAGTGGTCCCCTAATTAAATAATAAATATAATACTAACAGAAGAGGCGACGGGGAGACCAAACTAAGTGGTCCCCTAATTAAATAATAATTATAATACTATCAGAAGAGGCGACGGGGAGACCAAACTAAATTTGAAACCATTTAAATATGTTTTAGCCACATACACTGTGTTAGTGCAAGGGATTACTGACACCATAACCACTAGAGCATTATGTTGTTTTACATTGCCTAAACTACCCTATTAAATGACCAGCTACATTGAGCTGCATTATGAAGATAAGCTAAACTGAGAGCATATACAGTACAACCATGCAAAACAAACACTGAAAACGATATCTCATGCTGGAAGGAATTATTTTTTTAAATTGATATTTCAATCTAAAAATAATAATTTCAAATCTGATATTGCAAGATGGAGTCACACTATGCCTTAGTGTACGTGTTACTCACACTGTGTTTGGCAGGACCCTTATCTCAGGACAGCCCTGGGACATTAATACCTGCATGAGATTTACATGAATTCGGCTTCCATACACAAACAGAATTATTAGGTTGAATTATAGGAACATTATCAATTTTTATTATTAATTACATTTAGTAAAGAATCCATATAAGTCAACATACCTTTTTTAATGCATCATCTGGCTACCATCTTAAGCCCTCTTTGGTCAGAAGCACCATATATTTGCAAAGACACAAACTGAAGGCGTTAAATTTCCCTGAGCGTGTTTTTTGTGATTTCTGGCGTTTGCTCGTTATTTCAGAATTGTTGAATGCACACTAGCTCTTGATTACCTGCACAGTTGTTGGACAGATGAGTCTTATTTCCGATCAAATAGGACTAAAGATGGCTGTCCCTATAGATCAAGGGTAAGTCAAAAGATGGACTTAGAAATGATTTAACTTACTTTGACTTTAATACATGTTATGTTTTATTTAGTTACTAATACAATAGTATAGTTTTCTTTTAAAGGGACACTATAGTCACCTGAACAACTTTAGCTTAATTAAGCAGTTTTGGTGTATAGAACATGCCCCTGCAGTATCACTGCTCAATCCTCTGCCATTTAGGAGTTAAATCCCTTTGTTTATGAACCCTAGTCACACCTCCCTGCATGTGACTTGCACAGCCTTCCATAAACACTTCCTGTAAAGAGAGCCTTATTTAGGCTTTCTTTATTGCAAGTTCTGTTTAATTGAGATTTTCTTATCCCCTGCTATGTTAATAGCTTGCTAGACCCTGCAAGATCCTCCTGTATGTGATTAAAGTTCAATTTAGAGATTGAGATACAATTATTTAAGGTAAATTACATCTGTTTGAAAGTGAAACCAGTCTTTTTTTTCATGCAGGCTCTGTCAATCACAGCCAGGGGGATGTGGCTAGGGCTGCACAAACAGAAACAAAGTCATTTAACTCCTAAATGACAGTGAATTGAGCAGTGAAATTGCAGGGGAATGATCTATACACTAAAACTGCTTCATTTAGCTAAATCAATTTAGGTGACTATAGTGTTCCTTTAAGAACAGTAGCCACACCTCACAGCTGCTACCCAAGGGTGTAACTCATATTCATCTTGAGCATTTTAGGACATTTGTGTCCCAGGTCTGCCATCAGATTAAAAGAACTAGCTTAATGATGAGATATGTATTAAGCGAAAAGAGTGCTATAACAAGAATCCTGGAGACTTTACAAAAACACATACAAAAATATACAAATCGAAGATCATTGACTGTGGACCCATTATGTGTTAAGGTACTCTAGCATAGCCTTTGATCTGATCACCAGTGATTTAAAAACCACAAGTGCAAAGATGAAAGAACAATGAAGAAAACAACAAATTATAGTTTCCTTTAATTACACACTGGTGTCTGATTTGCAGCACATAGGAAAATGTGATTACATTAGTAGATTGTATAAATTGTATAGGGATACACGTAAGAGATCATTATAACGGCTGAATCTGTTAGTAGGAAATCACACAGAACAACTGGTGGCAATGGAAAGGCTATAACCTATGTGAAATTCATACAAATTACTGTTATCTACATTAAGCACACTGAAAATTAAACATATTTAGGCCTGATTAGTCCGAATTAGCCCTAAACTGAGGTAAAATTACCGCAAATAAGTTTGAGAGTGAATAGCAATGGAATAGTTTAGAAAATAATTCCTGAAAAATCTATAACGAATTCCCCATATAAATTATTAAGGCAAACAGGAGAGAGCCTCCAGGCACTCAAGGTGTTCCAACCATAGGCAGGTTTACTAGATCAAGAAAATGTCAGGACGCAACCTGCTACAAGGTGTTTGTCAAGCTTGATAAAGACCTTGTAGCAGGTCGAAACGTCGCTGTCCTGAGCTTGACAAAGACCGACAAAGACCGAGTAGCAGGTCAAAACTTTGCCACCTTGAGCTTGGCAAAGACCGAGTAGCAGGTCAAAACGTTGCCGTCCTGACATTTTCTTGATCTAATAAACCTGCCTATGGTTGGAACACCTTGAGTGCCTGGAGACTCTTTCCTTTTTGCCTTTTTGTTGTGGGATTTGCTGGTCCTGCTCCAGTGCATCGGGTGTCAACTGGAATTAAGTGTGGTTCCTCCCTGCAGCTTTATAAAAAAAATTATAAAATCAGAAATGTTACTTCTGGCAAGTTCACATACAAGGTATCGACTAAGCATTGCACTAGTCAGTAGATGCAATATGGCAAGATCTGCCCTTGGAAACGTTTTGTGCAAAAATCAGTGCCTACATTATTATTATGATGTTATTTATATAGCGCCATCAAATTCCGCAGCGCTTTACAATGGGTGGACGAACAGACATGTAGTTGTAACCAGACAAGATAGACACACAGGAACAGAGGGGTTGAGGGCCCTGCTCAATGAGCTTACATGCTGGAGGGAGTTAGGTAAAATGACACAAAAAGGTAAGGATAGTATTAGACTAGTGACAGTTGCAGAAGAGGAATCAGTCAGGAGCTATTAACAGTTTAATTGATACGCTGTTATGAAGAAGTGGGTTTTGTAACGAGAATATACCCCTACACGCAGGATCCAGCTAAACAGAAGACAGCACAGAGGAGAGACACGTCTACCGGACCTTAGAGTGGCCGGACTCGACGTATATAGGAGAAGTACAGAGTCAGGAACGATCCGAGTTCAAGGGCACAAAGAGACAGCGTAAACGAGGACAAGCCGGGGTCTGGTACACAGGAATCAGCAAGCCGGCAAACAGAACAGACAAGGATAAAGTGAAAACAAAGTCAGAATACAAAGCCAAGGTCAAATACGGAGGAAAGCAACTGAACACAACTGAACATAACAAGCGCTAAAGGGAACTGTAGCAGAAACCACGATAGGGCAACGAACTAAGGGAAAAGGGTAAGTATAAGTAGCCTCCAAACTAATGTGATTGGCTCCTGTCACTTCCACACCCCCAAAAGGTAAGTGTATGGGGTGATTGGCATGACAGGAGCCAATGGGAGCCTTTTTGCAATTTAGGCTCCCACTGTCTCTTTAAGAGCGCGCCCGAGGCTCGCGGCGCGCTCTTAGCTTCAGGCGGGACACGTGACCGCATCTCGCGGTCACTACCCGTCTTCCTGTTAGGGGAGTCGGATGAGCCGCGCGCGGCTCGTGCAGCCGCAGGACCGCGCGCGGCTTGAAGAGAGGACCGCGGCCGGCCCCCAGATAAGGTAAGTAACGCTACAGGTTTTTAATGATTTTTTGAAGGAGTGGAGACTGGGTGAGAATCTAACGGTGGAGCTGATGGTAGCACCGTTGACTTGGAGGGAGACAGACACAGGAGTAACAACACTTGAGGGAGGAAAGACCAGAATTTCAGTTTTGGTCAAGTTTAGTTTAAGGAAGTGGGCAGCCATCCAGTTAGAAATAGCAGAGAGGCAGTCAGAGACATTAGTCAAGAGGGACGGGGAGAGATCAGGAGAGGACAGGTAGATTTGCATGTCGTCTGCATAGAAATGATATTGGAAGCCAAAGGAGCTCATAAGTTTACCAAGGAAAGCAGTATAGATGGAGAACAGTAGGGGACCAAGGAGTGAACCTTGGGGGACACTAACAGAGAAGAGTTGGGGAGAAGAAGCAGAGCCAGAGAAAGAAACACTGAAAGAGCGCTGGGAGAGGTAGGAGGAGCACCAGGAGAGAGCAATATCTTGTAGATCGATATTGCAGAGTGTGAGAAGCAGTTGTTGATGATCAACAGTGTCAAAAGCCGCAGATAGGACAAGGAGAATTAGAATAGAGTAGTGACCACGAGACTCTGATTGTAGAGATCTTGTCAGTGAAGTGAGTTGCAAAGTCTGAGGCGGTCAAGTTAGTAGGTGGAGGAGGAACAGCAGGGCGAAGAAGAGAGTTAAATGTGTGAAATAGTCGTTTGGGTTCGTGGGAGAGTGTGGTTATGAGGAATTAACTTTTGCAGAGGAAAGAGCCAAGCTGTATGAGCTCAGCATAAATTTATAGTGGAGAAAGTCAGATGCACAGTGAGACTTTCTCCAACAGCGTTCAGCAGTTCTGGAGCATTTTTGGAGGTATCGAGTGAGCTTGGTGTGCCAGGGTTGTTGTTGGGGGCGCCTGTGGCATTTAAATGTACAAGGTGCCATGATGTCTAGTTGAGAGGAGAGGGTGGAATTGTAGAAGGAGGTTGCAGAACTAGGACAGGTGAGGTTTGAGATAGGTAAAAGGAGAGTTTGAAGATTAGTGGAGAAATGCTCTAGGTCGAGACATTGGAGGTTTCTGTGAGAGTGATGTTCAGACGGTGGTGTCAATTGGGTCTTAGGTATGCCAATGTAAAAAGTCAGCAGATGGTGGTCAGATAGAGGAAAAGGAATATTGGAGAGATTAGAGGCAGTAGAGAGGTTGGTGAAGGCAAGATCAAGAGTGTTTCCCGCTGTATGGGTTGCTAAATTGGACCATTGTGTAAAGCCAAAGGAGGAGGTTACAGAGAGCAGACGAGAGGCATCAGTGCAATTGGGGTTGTTGATTGGGATATTGAAATCCCCAAATATAAGGGAAGGAGTGCTAGTTGAGAGCAAGTGGGGAAGCCAGGAAGAAAAGTGCTCAATGATTAGTCTAGGATAACCGGGGGGGCGGTAGATGACAGCAATTCTTAAAGGAGTGGGTTTAAATAGGCTGACAGTGTGAACTTCAAAAGAAGAAAAGGATAGGGTAGGGGGAGTTATGATTGTTTGAAAGGTACATTAAGTTGAGAGAAGGATGCCTACGCCTCCTCCTTTACAGTTGAGTCTGGGAGTGTGAGAGAATTGTAGCCCACCAAAACATAAAGAGGCAGGAGTAGCGCTATCAGAGGGGGACAGTCAGGTCTCTGTAAGTGCAAGCAGTGTAAGTGAGTTTGAGATGAAAACGTTGTGTATGGTTGTTGATTTTAAATTACTGCAGATGGAGCGGGCATTCCAGAGTGCACAATGAATTTGGGTAAGTGAGGGTAAAGGGCAGGGTATTGTGATGAGGTTTGTGGGGTTTCTGGTTTTCTTAGCGTGTGTAGACAAGGTGAAGGGCCCTGGATTGGGAGAGACATCACCAGATGCTAGAAGTAGGAGGAGAGAAAGTGACAGGAGGTGTGAATGGGTTTTGTATGCATGGGGTCTAGGATGAGATTGATTGTGGTTCGGAGTGAGAGAGTAGTAAAATGAGTGTAAGGCATGAGATGAGAGAAGGGGGGAGTGTAGCAGAGAGGGGCATGTGTAAATGTGGATAGGGGGATGAGTGAAGTGGGTTTAAGGGGAGATTTTTATACTGAGGGAGACTGAGGAAATAAAGAGGAGGAGAAAACAGATCATTGCTAAACTGTGAAAAATAAAAATTGGAAATAATTGGTATATCAAGAGCAGGTGAATGTAGGAAAAATATTATGTTTTATGGGTTAAGAAAATGCAGGAGTGTACTAATAAGAGGCAGTTTTTTTTTAGGTTTTTTTTTTTTTAACCTAACTAAAATGTGGGTGTGATAGACAATCTATAAATGTAATAATGAGCATGGGTTGGGATGGTGTGGGGAGGGGAGGGCATCAGGCTTGCTCACTGAAGTTAAATCAGTTTCTACTATGTCTCATGTCATATCTTCTGACTATGTTTGAATTTCATTGAAATTCCAGTGTAGTCTAGATGATATTTAATAAATAGTTTAGCTTAGTGGAAAATTCTGTAGGGAAAATGATACTTTAAATAAAAAGGACCACAGGCTGTGTAAGAAACCAGCACGCACAGTGCTAATACATGAATAAACAGATTAGAAATCCCCTATTTCTTAACACAATGTGTGGAAGGTTAATAACTCCAAGCAGACTGGCAAACTGCTTTCCAGCCATTCCTCCCCTAATACCATACTGTGGGACGAACGTACAATTTAATTAATGGAGGATTGTCAACATCACTATTAACAACAACCCATGCGAGGCAGGGTGTGTCACTATTACTCCCAAACTTTTAATCCTTCTGTCTAAAGAACCCTGTGTTTACTAGTGGTGATATGCACAATGGACCAATTGTTTTGAAGTTCCATAGGTGGCGTGGTATGGAAAATGTAATCAGTGGCCCTTGGCTTCATCCTCTTTCCACACTCCGTTTTGTGCAGTATATGAGGAATTTAATAAAGTTGGATGGGCTTGCATATGCTCACCAGTCCCAAATCCCTATTGAATAACATGTGGATTTCCCAGTACCCTTAGCACTAATGATGTCCATAACCCCCATCAAGTGCCCAAAATGACCCAACCACCCTCGAACCAGTAGTTAACTAACACATCCAGTCAGTGATGGCTCCACTTTTTAATGGTCTCTGTTTTCTATTCTGGTCAAGAGTGATTGTTTTATGTATAAACATCACTCAAATACCTAAATCAAGATCAGGTGTTGCTGACGTTATATTTGCATTATCAGGATTTGGAGAACCATTGTTTCTTTTTCCTCTGGTTAAGTGTTACCGGGGATATTTGCACTTTGACCCGGAAAATAATTTTCTAAATTGGCAATTAATTTGGTAAAATTATTGAATCCCTATACTTTACATAGAATTCATACATTATTTACCTTAATTGAATTTTAAAGCTAGCCTGGAATTTGCAACAGGAATCCTTTGCGATTGTGCATTTGAATTAACTTTAATAACAAATGTGGGTGGATTTCATTCACATTATGAGAGAAAATATTTGACAAACTTTTTCTGGCTATTTCTCATGGCAGCATGACTTATGAGTGGCTCCTCCCTTAGCAGTCACAGGACAAGAATGAATTAGATTAATTAATTAGACTGATAGATATAAAGAGTCCCTCCTCCCCTTACACCACAGTCCAACTATAAAGCTGAACAAAATAAAAGAATGGGTGGGAACCCTGATGCTGCCATGAGAAATAGCCAGGAAAAGGAAATTGCGGTACATTTGTCATAAATTTTCACTATTACTGGCTAATTATGGAAACATCACATATGGGTAATACCCAAGCTTACAGAAATATAGGGGGGAATAAAGAAACTGAGAAAAAAATACTATACAGACACTCATGCTGCAAAGAAATTTAATATCAGTGGGATAAAAAAAACGTAGACAGAACACTCTTCCCAAAGAAGGTGGAAGGAGAGGCCATGTTGTCAGGATTACTAGTTGATCCAGCACGTAGAATTGTGTCACACCTAGGACTAAAAAGTAACGTCTTACCGGGCCTTAGAATGGCCGGACTAAACGTACCAGAGAATAGTCAGAATACTAGCCGAATTCAGGGATATAGAAAGAGACAAAACGATTAGGGAAAGCCAGAAGTCAGGGATACCAGAATACAGCGAAGTCAATACAAAGCCAAAGACAATAACCAGAAGTAAACACTCAGTAACACACTCTCAGACAACCACTAGGGAAACCACGACAGGGCAATGATGAAAAAGGCTTAAGGAGTTTAAATAAGCCTATTTTAATTCTGATTGACCAAAAATCGGCCTTTGACCCTAGAATGTGTGCGAGCATCTCTCGTGTGCACACCGATGTCGTCATCAATGTGAACAGACGTGGGGCTATAAATTGGCATGGATCCACAGCGGCCGGCGTCCATTAGCATGTTACAGGAGTCAGAAACACAGACACATTGCCGCTGGGTGCAGATGCCGCAAGGTGAGACTGAATATGTTACACACGTCCAGCTTGTAGTGTTTTATGAACGTCATCAGGGAAGACCAGGTGGCTGCTCTGCAAATATCATTGTATGGAACCTCTGCCCAATTAGCCCAAGAAGTCGAGAATGCTCTGGTAGAATGTGTTCTTATCTTTATTGGAGGAGACTGACGTTTAGATAGATACGCTTTCCTGATTATTAGCGAAGTCCAATGTTTCAACTTAGATAAAAAGCTGCCTCACCTCTCCTAGCTCCTGAAGGTAGAACGAAGACTTTGTCAGTCTTTCTGTATGATTTAGAATGAAAAAGGTATTGAGACAGACAGTTCTTAACATCCAATCGTTGCCACCTAACTTCTTCACTAGAAGTTGGATTGGGATAGAATGATGGAAGGACCACTTCTTGAGAGAGATGAAACTGAGAGACCACCTTAGGAAGACACTCAGGTTTTGGTCTCAGACACACCCTATCCTGATAGATCTGTAGGCAGGAATAAATGGTAAAAAAGGCTTTAATCTCCAATATTCTTCTTGCGGATGTAATAGCCACCAAAAATAAAGTCTGGTAAGTCAGAAGAGTAGTATCCAAATTTTCAAGGGGAACGAACAGATCATCAGTCAGGTAGTTGAGAACAAGAGGAAGGTCCCAAGGAGGGTAACTGGATCTGGAAGGAGGTCTGAAACCTGAAAGCTACCTTGAAGAAATTTGAGATCAAACGATCCGAAGCCCATGAGATATTGTATAATGCTGAAAGAGCCGAGGACTGAACTCTAAGAGTGCTGAGTCCAGACCTTCTTGGAGGAAATCCAGGATCTGAGTATTGCAAGGTTTCAAGAAGTCAATGTCCTTGGCTGATGCCCATTCTCTGAATATATCCCATATTCTATGGTAGCACAAGGAAGTAGAAGACTCACACACAAGCTTACTACAGACAAACTCACTTGTATAAACACAACGCTCACTACAAAGATGTTCAAGGACACACACAAGCTCACTAAAGACAAGCTCACTGACACACATGCTCCCTAAATAGAAGCTCGCTGACACACACAAGCAGTGCCATCTTAACAACGTTAAGGGTCCCCGGGCACAGCAGTGCACTGGGGCCCTTCCTACACAACAACTCACAGGAATAAAATGTTTAATTATTGATAGACTGCTGAGTACATACACACAGTACACTGAATATGAATACCGAGAGACTGCTGAATACACACACACACAGATTTCTGAATGCGCACAGACTCCTGAATGCACACAGGCGTCGCTGAATGCACACAGGCTGATTTATACACACACACACAGACTGCTGAGTCCATACACACACACACAGACTGCTGATTCCATATACACAGACACAGACTGCTGAGTCCATACACACAGACACACAAACACAGACTGCTGAGTCCATACACACAGACACACACACACAGACTGCTGAGTCCATACACACACACACACACAGACTGCTGAGCCCATACACACAGACACGCACACAGACTGCTGAGTCCATACACACACACACACACACAGACTGCTGAGTCCATACACACACACACACATAGACACACACACACAGACTGCTGAGTCTACACACACAGACTGCTGAGTCCATACACACACACACACACATACTGCTGAGTCCATACACACAGACACACACACAGACTGCTGAGTTCATACACACACAGACTGCTGAGTCCATTCACACACACACAGAGACTGCTGAGTCCATACACACAAGCTTCCTCACTAGCAGACAGACACAGACACACACATCAAGCCTACCTGTCACTGGAGGCTGTTGCTGTGTGGTAAGACAGCCATTTTCTGGCCTTTCCAGCAGCAGCAAGGTCTGCTGCTTAACGGTGGGGGAGGGGCTTGTGTGCGGGAGGCGGGGCTTTGTTAGGGGGCGGGGCCTGTGCCGAGGAAGCTGCTGTCTCCACAGAGAGCACACACTGTTACAGACTGTTACAGTCCGAGGGAATATAATCTAACCACATGGCCAGCAAGTTGCCGGCATTTGGGGGGGCACAGCATGATGTATGGGGGGCCATGGCCCCCTCTTGCCCCCCCCTACCGACGCCACTGGTAAGGATCGAGCATGGAGTTCACTCCTTTTAAGTTCAGGATTAGACGCCACTTTCCTTTGGGTTTTGGAACCAAGAACACTGTGGAGTTAACTCATTGGAACCTTTCCTCTTTGGAACTTCTTCTATAACCCTTTGTTCCTGAAGAGTAGAGATGCATTTCCTCATGGCTCTTCGTTTGATGCAGTCAATACCCTCGACTTCCTGTAGAGAGCAGATTTTGGGTAAGAGGAGAACTCTATCCTGTAACCTTCTTTTATGATGGAATTGACCCAGATGTCTGTGATAGTTGCAGCCCACACCGGGAAGAAGAACCTTAGTCTTCCTCCCACAATCCCCAAATGGACCTGAGGACATTCACAAGTTCTTCCCAGAGGTTTTTAGATCCTCTCCCGCTGGGAGCCTTATTGGTCGATGAATGGGAGAAGCTTTTCTAAGAGGAATTTCTTAAATACTCTCTTCCTGGTTTATAGCTTCTGGTATCCCGAAAGGACTGATCCTTGAAGCATTTAGTTGTCCAGGAAGAGGAAAAAGTCTTCCTTCTTTCTTGCGGCAAAAAAGCTTTTTTGCCATCTGCAACCTTTTGTGTGGCATCCTCCAGAATCCGAATAATAAATCCCCCTGGAACGGAAGGCCACAAAAAGATTCCTTGGATGCATAGTTGACTTCCCATGAATGAAGCCATTAGGCCCTTCTAGAGGCCACAGACAGGGACATACCTTTAGAAAGCATACGAGTGATGTCTAAAAAGGCTTCTGAGCAGTATTCTGTAGCAAGGCTGAGGTCCTTGAGACTTTCCAGGAGATGTTCCCTGCGGACTCCTCCAGATTTGCAAGCCATACTCTTAAGGCCCTTGAGAGAGTGGCTAGCGCCACCGCAGGATGGAGGGCAGAGTCTAGGGCTAAATAAGATTTTATGATCCCCATCCATACGTTTTTCCATAGGTTCTCTAAGGTAGGCCATGGAGTCAATGGGGAACCTAGTTTTCTTAGCCATATGAATCACGGCAGCATCCATACTTTGCAGTCAATGGCAGATTAAGGATATATTCTTGAAGGATTTTGTCTCTGATTGAAAAATGCACTGGGAATGTTGGCCTATTAGTCTTTAGATCCTCAGAGAACCTGTCAGCCTCTCTCAACTCAGACTTATCTTCCATGAGACTAAGAGTGTCTCTGATAAGGGTATCAATAGACTTAGAGTCAAGAGACCTGGAGGTATATTCCACTTCCTCCTCACCATCATCTGAGACCTCCAACATATCAAAGCCTTCTTCAGAGCTGGAAGACTGAGGTTCTGCTCTGCGTCTTTTATATGGACCACTTTTATCTATGGTAGACTCTCAGCAATAGCTTGGGAAACCCAGAGTTTAAGGTCATGCTCTTGGGAACTTCTATCAAAAGCATCCGCTATTTCCAATAAGCACTCTTTGCAAAGGTGCTTTCCCTGAGGTGCAGAAGATGAACAACTCAAGCATCTGTTGATTTTATCCCTTGCTTTTCTTGGAGGGGAATCCAATGTTTTGCTGGGGCTGAAATAAAAGCCATATATGAACATATATTACAGGCTTATTCTGGCACTCTTTTTAACACCCCCAATAAAAAAAAGTAATTGGCTCACCTGTGTTTTCTAAAGAGGGATCTTGCAGAGGCAGAGGGAGAATCCATATTATAATGAAAGATCAATAGAATATGTAAAAGACTAAAAACCAGAATCTATCAAATGCATAAGCAAACACTGAAAGGCAAAGAAAAACCTCTAAGAATAATAAAAGCATACCTTCTGGCAAGGAAAACAAATCCAAGCAGCCAGAAGAATAGGAGATCACCAGCTTCAATGCTCTCAAATAAGACGATTGAAGTAGTGTACCGAGGACACCACAAGATGCTCTAGCAGGCACACAGCGAACCCCAGCCCACACAGAATTTAAATAGAGCCTTGGAAACGCCGGTTCCGCGCATGCGCCGAACGCTGGAATGCATGCCATGCATTCCAAGCCTTTTGCGTCATATCCACGCAACCCCCAGCGTAATTTCCGGTCACGCGGGGGTAGCCGCACACATCATTTTGCATACCGCGTTCCAGCGCTCTAAATGAGGAACCTATGGCTGAAAAAAACAAAAGACCCCAGCGGTCTAAACCAACCCCCTCTCAGGGGAAGACAACACAAAGCTACTGCTCAAGTAACCTAACAGAAGAAACAGAGTCCCCACAGGGCTTCCTCCAAGGGAGGACACCCTATACAAGTATGGATCCCAAAGAGCTGCCTTATAAGGGGGATTTGTGCTCCCAATTCATAGGGGTATTGCACAAGGGAATTTTTAAGGAGGTCCAACCCCACCATTTATCTTGCAGACGTGTCTCCCTCAGAACACCATACATATCCCATGTAGCAGTTCACTACTTACACTGAACCAAACCCAGTTAGTCCTGCTCATGCAGGCTGTTTACTGGGTTCATCAAATGAAGAGAGGCTGAACATCATTTGGAAAGAACCCACGACAAACGCAGGAAGGTGGCCAAAAAAATACAGTATTTTAAGTCCTGTAGAAACAGCTAAGGACAGGAAAAAGACTGTGGTGTAAGGGCAGGGGACTCTTTATACCTATCCGTCTAATTATTTAATCTAATTAATTCCTGTCTTGTGACTGCTAAGGGAGGAGCTACCCATAAGTGATGGTGTCATGAGAAATAGCCAGGAAAAGAATGTTCACATCAAAGGGAATGTTAAGAGTTTAGTAAACGAACTTTAGAGTCTAAACATATCCTTTTTACAGAAAACAAAATTACACTTTCAAGGTAAACTAATTTGTAACTCTAGATATCAAAGTTTATTTTGAATTAGTTTTACTCCCTTAATCTCTAGTCTGATTTTGTTATAAAGTGTCTTAAAGATTGCAATCATATTGCATTGTGTCCAAATCCTTCCTTAATCTGTTATGCTTCAGCAATTTATTTTAATGCCAGTACAATGAGATTTACAACAAAAAAAAAAGAATGGCCTTAAACCCCATTTAGATAGAGCCTTTCCAATTTGTTGGAGGTCAGAACTGTCACGCTGTATTTAGCTTTCAACTCAATGGATAATGTACAATTTAGGTTAATTCCTTAATATCAAATGAATATGATATGAATATCATATCAAATGAAAATGCATCTTGAGTACTCTAACTTTAACAGACACATTTCATGAACATATGCTTTTACACTGATACATACAGATCCGGACTCCCCATTAGGCGACCAAGGCAGCTGTCTAGCTCTCCGGGTCAGACAGGGGCCTTGTGGGCCCTTGTCTGAGCCTCGAGATTTGGCTCAGTGTAGCCCCTCCACAAAAGGACTCCCTACATGGCCCTTTAAATAAAATTATTTCCTGTTGGTCTATGGCACTATTGCAGTCTCTCATGGTTCCAGTTCTCCGTGAGGGAGTAAAAGCACAGGAGCTGGGATTCCCAGCCTGCACTCTGCCTTCCTAACAGAATGCCGGATTGGAAGCAGCTATTAATATGGTCTGCAAAACCACAGACCTGTGGCTGCACCAGGAGTCCACTGGACAACAAGGAATGCACCGGACTACCAGGGAATGTATTATTGCCCCCCTTTCTGCCCAAGAGGTAAGCAGGAGGGAGGAAAACTTTGTTTTAAAAAATAAAAGGCATTACAGTGTGCAGAGACTGTGTTTAGTAATGTCAGTACCCCACATGCACTCAGCCCTCATACATTGTCACCACCGTACTCACCCTGTCACAGTCACTCACCCTCTTCACCTTGTCACACTCACCATCACTCACCCTGTTACAATCAGTGATTGTCTCTCTATCACACTCACCTTTCAAACTCTGTCACACTCACCCCACAGCATTTTCACACTCCCCACACTAACCCTGTTACACTCACTTCTTACATTGTCACACTAACCCTGTAAACATGACACACAAAGACCACAAGCAGACCCCATTACACACAGCACAATGCAAGCAATTATCCCACACACATACACTACCAGACACAGGCATACACATGATCTCAGGCACATACACGGCTTCATAATGCTAGATACACCAAACCCCTAATACAGTTCTCATCCTCCTCCACACACAACACTCAGCCACTACACACACTCTCACACACACATAACACTCACACACATAACACTCACAGTCCACACACCATTCACAGAAACTACGCCAAGCCTCAAGGAGGGGGCCTCATTCTGGCACCCTGCCTAGGACCTTGGACAACCTGAGTCCAGCTCTGGATACGTAGTTGCATAGTTACATAGAAATGTAGGCTAAAAAGACTCAAATCCATCAAGTTCGGCTTTTCAAATATATGTATTCACATTTGTTAAATCCATAACAAGAGGAATAAGCAGCAAGTTAAATGTTCTGGAACTTTTTCTATAAAACATACTGCAAAGAATTTAAAAAAATCCCTAGGCAAATGATGTAGCCACTTCTAGAATTCTAACTCGTCAGACTTTAAAAGTATTTGGGAAGATGGGATCCTGGTCTTTTCTGAGCACTAGGAATGTATGAGCGAGAGAATGCATTGATCATCTAAAGGAAGACGGAAAACAAACTAACAGCATGCAGGACTGCCCACAGTAATTATCTACAAGCTGGGCTTTTCTTTGACCTCAGTGCAGGTATCACAGAAACCTAAAACCTCCCCTAGAACTAACAATTTAAAATGCCTGTCATGTTTGTATGTGTGGCATGAAGGAATTTCATAGGCACTTGCACAACAGAAAAATGGGACCTACGTAGAGGTGATTCAAAACAATGACTACATTCAGCTAGCTAACAATAAAAACACATCCCCAGGGTCTGACAATCCTTAAGGGTATTGAATTGGTAGCTCTTGGCTGCTAGTTATTTAGTATTATTATTAATATTATTAATGATCCACCAAGGCATATTCCACGGATCTGCGCTAACAAACAAGTAGCTGCAATAAGACATGTTGAATATAAAGCAAGAGAAGGTGATAAGGATTCTGCTCAAAAAATGTTTAAATTCTAAAGAATATATTTACTATTATTCTGCTGCTCTGTCTGTCTACACCAGGGGTAGTCAAGCTTCTAATACCTACCGCCCACTTTTGTATCTTTGTTGATGGTAAAATTGAATTACCGTCCACCAGTGCCACAGTAACTAATTTTATAGCGCAAGTGTGATTTTATTTTATTTTTAGAAAGGAGAGTTTTTGGTTTTTTTTAATGTACTTTAATGTATCTATTTCTTTTTCTTTTTCTCTATTTTCTATTCTACATTTTTTCTGTGTATGTGTGTGTGTGTGTGTGTGTGTGTGAGTGAAGGGTGCTGTGTGTGTGAGAGGTGCATTGTGTGTGAGTGTTGCGGGCAGTGTGTGTGTGTGTGTGTGTGTGAAGGGTGCTCTGTGTGTGTAAAGGGTGATGTGTGTGAGGGTGGCAGTGTGTGTGTGAGGGGTGAAGTGTTTGTGTGTGTGTCTGAGGTGTAGTGTGTGTGAGGTGGTGGCAGTGTGTGTTGGGGCAGTGTGTGTTGGGGCAGTGTGTGTGAGGGGTGCAGTGTGTATGTGTATGTGTGTGTGGGTGTGTGTAGGTGCATTGTGTGTGAGGAGTGCAGTGTGTGTGTTAGAGGTGATATGTGTGAAGGGTGCAATGTGTGTGATGGATGCAGTGTGGGTGCAGTGTGAGTGAGGGGTGCAATGTGTGTGAGGGGCAGTGTGTGTGTGAGGGGTGTAGTGTGTGTAAGGTGGGCAGTCTGTGTGTGGGAGGGGTGCAGTGTGTGTGCGTGTATGTGTGTGTGTCAGGGGGCAGTGTGTGTGTTTGTGTGAAGGAGCAGTGTGTGAGTGTGAGGGGTGTAGTATGTGTGAAGGTTGCATAGGGTCTATGCCATAATAACACGTGGCAACGCTCTGACCAGCCTGCTCGCAGTAAGAACACAGAGCCTCCCAGGCCCTTCCCTCCCTCTGCTTTAACTAAGTGACAGCGGGCCAGGGAGATAAGCTTTGATCTTCTCACCAGCCCAAAAGAATTTACAGCAAGGCTGGCTCTGCATGGTCCAGGCAGGGGAGATGAAGGGATCTCCCCTTCCGACCTTGCTCCACGACCACCGAGGTCCCCCGGGTGTTTTCTGAAGAACCCACCACCACCCACCTGAGACCAGGTTGACTACCCATGGTCTACATGTAATGAGATGAATGACAGATGGACTGATATGAAGATGTTAGATATGAGACTGGTTGAGTCTGTAAGTCAAGATCAGCTTTATGATTCAGGTCTGTACTATCCTACATTTTCCTGTAACCAAGCAGTAGGGAGCATCCCTGCCATGGGACTTAGGATCATTGGGTTTCATGACCTTTGAAGACTAGTAGAGAAGACATTATTTGATTACAATGTATTTTATTCAGAGAATGTAAAGTAAGAGCGACCTCTGTCTCTTCTTTACCACTTTCTTTCAGCTTTTTTGTTTCCTAGCAACTGCCAGCACGGCTTCTGTAGTCCAGTTTTAACTTAATGGGAGACTATAGGCACCAAAACAATTTTAGCTTAAAGGAACACTATAGGCGCCCAGACCACTTCATTTCATTGAAGTGGTCTGGGTGCACTGTCCCTGTCCCCTTAACCTTGCAATCTAAAATATTGCAGTTTTAAAGAGACTGCAATGTTTATATTGCAGAGTTAGGACTGCCTCTAATGGCAGTCTACCATGACACTTCTTGCAGTTTCACAGAGTTTCTCTCTTTGAAACGATGCTAGATGTCTCTCACACTGTGCATGAGAACATCCAGCGTCTTTAGATCTTCCAAAGGGAAAGTCAAATGTGCGTCATGGTGTCATACATTTTAGGTATCCCCTCAATGCTGACATTAGAGGAGACAGAGACAAAGCCAGCTCTGGAATAGGGTAAATGATTAAAAGGTTTTTAACCCTTTAATTGCCATGGGGGGGAGGGGTTGCAAAGGAGGAGGGCAGAGGGACACTATAGTGTTAGGAACACATGTTTGTATTTCTAACACTATACAATTATTTTAATGAAGCAGTTTTGGTGTTTTGTATGGGTCATGCCCCTGCAATCACACTACTCAATTCTCTGCAATTTAGGAGTTAAATCACTGTTTAGACAGCCCTAGTCACACCTTCATGCAAGTGACTTACACAGCCTTTCTAAACACTTCCTGTAAAGAGAGATCTAATGTTTAAAACTTTCTTTATTGCACATTCTGTTTAATTTAGAATGTCTTATCTCCTGCTCTGCCAATAGCCTTCTAGTGCCTGCAGGAACTACATTTTCAGTGAAGTCCAGAAAACTGCCATGGAGGAGAGTTTGGAATCTGATTGATTGATTGTTTCTGTGGACAGGTGTCTTTTATGCAGGTAACGAGCTGAGATTACGAGCACTCCCTTTAAGAGAGTGTTCCTAATCTCAGCTCGTTACCTCTATAAAAGCCACCTGGGAGCCAGAAATCTTGCTGATTGATAGGGGATCAAATACTTATTTTACTCATTGACATGCAAATCAATTTATAACTTTTTCTGGATTTTTTTTGTTGTTATTTTGTCTCTCACTGTTAAAATACACCTACCATTAAAATTATAGATAGATAATTTCTTGGTCAGTGGGCAAAGTCAGCAGGGGATCAAATACTTTTTGCCCTCACTGTATATCCACCTGAAATCACAAACTCACTGGCATTCCATTTTGTGGATAGAAGTTAAACATTTTTAGCTGGCATCATATTTGTTAGTAAATCAGTACAAGCTATATGGTGGCAAATTAGTGGGTTAGCACCTAAATAATTAGGCTGAGCTAGTTAGTTAAAATTTTAAATTTGAGCCGTGGATTTAATTACATGCTATATTTTCTGAAATGTCCTTACCCTTACATATGGATGAGTTGGAAAAATACACCTTACCAGACACTAAGAGTATACAAACAATTACAAAACCTCTGCAGCACTTTATAATAACATTGACTAGTTTATTTAGCCATTAGTATGTAGACCCGTGACAGAGTCCTTGCTATTGATTGGTCTGGCCATTTTGGAATGTTAAGTGTTGGAGCCTACAACACAATGAGTACCACTGCATGGGATGTGTTCTGGGTATCCTATTTCTTAAATCTGTTTACTGTGTTAAAAGTGTTTTTCTTTAACCCCTTCCTGACAAATGATGTCCCACATACTGGGATTTGCCTAACCCCTTGACATGAAGAAGTTGGCTAAATAATACAGCAAACAGTTTGGTGGTGTCAATGTTCTGCACACCATATCAAAGCATTCTGCTTATTGCACCTTTTTTAGGATTCAGTGAATTATTTTTATTGAGGGAAGAATTTTAAGAATATTTTTGTTCGTGATTGTCAAACTTGAAGCTTTTCCAATGTTCTGTTATTGCACTGTTGGGATCCTATAAGTTAATTAATAAGGAAATCACAGAAATCGTACACTAGTAAGATTAAATCTGAATAGGTCATGCATCCATAGCATTCATAAAAATAGGTGACAATCATTTATTATAAAATCTCAAAATATTTACTCAGATAACTATGTAGCATTGACTAAAATGCCCTTTGGGAATCTGTGCAGGATCTGAGAGAAATTACAACAACCATCAGCTTATATGTATTCCAGCTGTCTCGTCGGTCCTCCACTAAAGTATGTCCATACCCCTGCAATTACTTCTGTCTAACCGTTTCTGAAACTGATCTCCTCTCGTTACCTGTAAGCTCTATTAGGCAGTACGAACTGTCATGGGACCCACATCCAGATGTTTCTTACAAAAGAAGAACAAAGCAACATTAGTCCTACTAGTGGCCCAAGAAAACATGCAAACGTGTATATAAATGACAGATAAAAATGCCTGGACCCACATAGTCTACTCTTTTTTTCCCATCTGCTTTGAAACTTATCATGTTGCTCTTCTGTGATTTCATTAGCATAGCCCCTGGTGTCTGTCATTGGAGTCTTTCATTGGTGACATTTAAAAGGAGCACGAAAGCACAAACACTTTCATGACAATGTCTATTATCATCTTTAACTCACAGCCTAAGTCACGAACGCAAAGTATGTAGATCCACAGATGTTGTGTACAACTACCGAGATGACTTGGCAGTTGGGGGTCTGCTTTATGGCCAACTTTGATCTAGATCACAATACATTTCTCTCTTTATATTAATTTTGATTTTAAATCTTAAAAAAATATGTAACGTTAAATTTTTGTTTCTACTTCTGTGAGATGTTTCATTCGGTCTTCTAAGAAAAAGTTAAATATGATTTTATTACGGTGCACCAACCTCAACCAACTGGAATCTTTTTTTGGGGGGAGATTAGGGAAAATGTACTCAATACTTAACATAATTTTCTTTTCCTAACTATTCTTCATGGCGGCATCACTCATGGGTAGCTCCTCTCCCAGCCAACACAGGACAGGAATAATAAACTAATTAATCAGACTATTAGGTCATACCCTAGTCCAATTATAAAGCAAAGGATACAATAAAGGGTGAGAACCTGATCTTGTCATGAAGAATAGCCAGGAAAAAGAAAATTACAGTTAGTATTGAGTAAATTTTCCCTATTCCTGGCTAATCATGGCAGCATCACTCATGGGTAACACCAAAGCAGTAATATTATTAGAAGGGTTGGGAAGTAAAAACAGGTTCAAAAATCGAATTTCTGCAAAAGTATAACAAATTCAATTTCAATAAATAGAAGATGCTGAAGACAACACACCCCTGCCAAAGGAGTGGAAGGAGATTTCACATCCAGGTTATAATGTTTTATAGAGGTCACTGGGGAATACCAGGTTTCTGCAGCCTCATATAGTACCTCTGCCCAATTAGCCCATGAAGTTGCCAGAGCTTTTGTTGAATGAGTTTTTATTTTGTCTGGAGGAGTTCTTGTGATGGTAGGTGTGGCAAATGTAACCTTGACACAGGCTCTTGGAGAAACCTGCTGGCCAGCCTCCTACCTCAGGACTATGGCCCCTGGTTCAGGACTGTTAAAAAGCTCTGTTCATGTGAGTTATGTACTTTTGTACTCCAGAAAGAGAGACCGACCTTTAGCCCTGATTCCCTGGAACTGTTTTGGGCATAGGACCATGTGCATGGTCGGTCAAAATGATGACTTCCATGGCAATTGTGAACCCCTGAACCGATCTGATTTTTGGATATGTTAGTCCCCCACATCGGGGCTATCAGTGGATATGACTTTGTGGGGTTTCCATGTGTTTTAGAGGTACTTTTGGGATGTTGTTGTATTGCATGTTTCTTGTACTGAGAGATAATTTAATTATATGTTTGTGTACTCAAGTAATTATCTCTCAGGCACAGGGGAGGAATTAACCTATTTTTGTATGGGAGTGTCCTGGACATGAGAGCCAATGTAATTGTGTGTATGTTTTTACTGTAGTCTACTCTCAGGTCCAGGGGGGGGTGCCAGTTGTGGCTGCCATTAAACAGTTCCTGCTTACCCTCAACATAGAGTCTCATTTCATGTGTGGGGGAAACAGCTGTATCTGCTCTGGGGATTGCTGTATCACTATACTCCCCTGGGATTATAATCACTTGCTCTTTTAACCCCTTAAGGACCAAACTTCTGGAATAAAAGGGAATCATGACATGTCACACATGTCGTGTGTCCATAAGGGGTTAAGAACATATTGCTACACTCTCTCGTAGGAGAGGTCTTCCCACTAGGAGCTGGATCCGGGAGTTTGGTCCAGGGTGGAAAGTGATGGCGAAACCCCAGTGGTGTCTGGTGGAGGACTTGGAGTACTCGGCGTGGCTAGAAAGCAGCGATTGGAGGAGGCACCCAGTTGGGGAGGCCAGGCGGTTTGCCACAGTAGGCACTCTGAATGACTATAGTAATCCATCTTTTTAAGGTAGAAACATATGCTGCCTCACCTTTTCTTGTACCAGAAGGAAGAACAAATAGCTGGTTAGCCTTCCTGTAGGATTTAGAATTTGCCAAATAATGAACCAGACACTCTCAAACATCCAGATTATGAAGTCTTGCTTCTGTTTTAGATTCTGGGTTATGAAAAAATGAGGGCAGGACCACTTCTTATATCAGATGAAATTCCAAGACAACTTTTGGCAAGAAATCTTGCATAGTACGTAGACATACTCTATCATGGTATACCTGAGTACAGGAGTCATCTGCAGAGAAGGCTTTATTTTCAGAGATTAGCGACCAGAAGTAAGGTTTTATATGTAAGCATGGTTGAGTTCAGACTTTCTAAAGGAGAAAAAGGAATTTCAGTCAAGGCATCCAAAACCAGAGGAAGATCCCATGGAGGAAAGCCATTCCTTTTGGGAGGTCTGATCCTTAAAGCAGCCTTGAAGAACCTTGCAATTAACGGGTCCGAAGACCATGAAATGTTGCATAGAGCTGATAAAGCCAAAGATTGTACTTTTAAGGTACTAAGGCAATACCCCTGTCAAGTCCTTCTTGTAGAAATTCCAGAACTTGTGGATTTGTGGGGTTGCTAAATTCAATAGCTTTAGAAGATGCCCAGTTCTTGAATGTATCTGAAACTCTGTGATAACATGCCAAAGTCGATTTTTCAAAAGCCATGCCCCTAAATTCAGAATTTCTGGATTGGGATGAGACACTGGTCCCTGGCTCAGAAGGTCCGACCTCAGAGGTAGCGACCAATGGTCTGTCAGGCTCAACTTGATCAGCAAAGGGAACCAGGACCTCCTTGGCCAAATCAGGAGCAGCACTATCACCTTCCTTCCCTTTGTCCAAACTTTGCACAGGAAGCAACGTGTCATCGGTAGAGGAGGGAATGCACACCCCAGATCGAAGGTCCACCGTTGTGATAGGGCATCTTGCCCTGCCGAAAGATGATGTGGATGCAGAGAGTAAAACTTCAGAATCTGGCAATTTTCTGCTGTGGCCATAAGATCGATCTGTGATATTCCCCACTGGATAGTGATTTCCTTGAATACCTTCGGGTGAAGTCTCCTCCAGGAAGAATCTCTTATATGTTTAGAAAATCTGCCATTTTGTTTTCTGTATCCGGAAGATATACTGCTCTCAGACCCAGAACATTGGATTGTGCCAGTGCTATAATTGGACAAAGTAGATTGTGGGAACCGCACTCAATCCCAGCGGCCAAGGGATAAAAGACCTTTGTTGGTCGAAACGTTGCTTGGCGTTGCATTTTTTCCTAATAAATATGCATACGGTTTCAATTTGGAGTGCCTGTGGTCCTTTCTTCTTTAGTGCTATAATTGGAGACAATTCTTCTAGAAGAAGCCTGCTGCAGGTGCCCCCTTGATTGTTTTTATACAATGCCACAGCCCGGTTGTCTGTCTTTATAAGAACCCACGATTGTATAATTAAATGAAGGAAACTTAGAATTGCCTTCTGTATTGCTCTTAATTCCCTCAGGTTGGAATGTACATGACTCTCTTCGTGTGCCCACTTCCCTTGTTTCCATAGGGAATTGTAGTGAACACCCCATCCATAAGAACTTGCGTCCATCATTATGGTTTGCCAATGTGGTTCGTTCAGAGGGAATCCTTGATATAAGTTTCTGCCTTCTTTCCACCAGCTCAAATTATGCTACACCCGAGGAGAAATATGTATTATCTGTTCCCAGTCTGCCCTTTGTTGAACTGATGATGAAAACATTTTTGGATTGGTCTGAATCACCATCAAGCCCACTTCCCCAAACCTATTGTGGAGGTCATTGAGCCCATCAAGCTCATAAATTATCTTCTAAAGTGTGATTGATCCTTAAAGTATTTTAGATTTTGTCTTGTATCTTGATAATTCTTTCTGGAGACAAGTGGACCTGTGCTTTTGAGGTATCTATCACAGCCACTAGAAATATTATTAATTGGGAAGGCATACGTGCGCTCTTTATTTATCAGCCAACCATGGTCTTGTAATACTCTCATGACAGCTTGAGTGTGAAGATTAACTGTCTGACAAGAAGGGTCCACTATAAGTATATTGTCTAGATAGTGGAAAATTAGAATGCCTTGTTTTCTTAAGAATCCAATCAAAGTAATGCAAGTCTTGGTGAATGTTCTCGGGGCTAGACTCAAACTGAAAGGAAGGCCCTTGAACTGGAAGTACTTTCCCAGCACCCAGACTCTTAGAAACTTTAGGTGGTTCTTGTGGACTTGTATCTGATAGTAAGTGTCCTTTAACCCCTTAAGGACCAAACTTCTGGAATAAAAGGGAATCATGACATGTCACACATGTCATGTGTCCTTAAGGGGTTAAATCGATTGACACCATCCATTCTCCTTGCTTTATGTTTTTTATGATAGTGGAAATGGGTTCCATCTTGAAAGTTCTTTTCTTCAGCATGGGATTTAAATTTTTTAGATCTAAGATTAATCTCAATACCGCAGAATATATTCCTTTGTATTGGCCTTCTTTCGGGACTTCCTCTATTACCCCTTGGTTTACAAGTTTGTGGTTGCAATCTTTTATGGCTTGTTCTTTTCTGCCTTTTGATAATCTTGATCTTATGAAGGTATTTTTTCTCTGAAACGTCTCGAATTCTATCATGTAGCCTTCCCTTATGATGGAAAAAACTCCTGTATCTGTGATGTTTAGGGTCCACATAGGATAGAACCTCTGAAGTCTTCCTCCAATCTGCCCTATCTAAACCTGCCAACCTTCAGAAGTTTTTATTCAAAGTTCTAGGTCCTTTCTCTCTTGTGTTTTTGGAAGAAGATGTCTGTTGGTAACTCCTCCAGTTTGAATTTCTGGAACATTCTCTCCCAGGTCTGTAGGATCTACTGTCCCGAAAGTACCTATCCCTATGAGCATGTGTCTGCTCAAACGGTCAGAAACAGACTCCATGAGGGTGGTATGAGGGCCCGACGTCCACAGGTGGGGGTTGTGCTTACAGCCAAACACCGTGCAGGATGTTTGGCATTTGCCAGAGAACACCAAGATTGGCAAATTCTCTTCACAGATGAAAGCAGGTTCACACTGAGCACATGTGACAGACGTAACAGAGTCTGGAGACGCCGTGGAGAATGTTCTGCTGCCTGCAACATCCTCCAGCATGACCGGTTTGGCTGTGGGTCAGTAATGGTGTGGGGTGGCATTTCTTTGGGGGGCCGCACAGCCCTCCATGTGCTTGCCAGAGGTAGCCTTACTGCCATTAGGTACCAAGATGAGATCCTCAGACCCCTTGTGAGACCATATGCTGGTGCGGTTGGCCCTGGGTGTCAGGATCCCGCGGGCGGCTGCGAGGGGAGGTTGCAGTCCGCTCGCGGCACTCACCCTCCAGCCGTCCGCGGTCCCCTTCTCCTCGTGCGCTCGGCGAGCGGCATCCTCCCAGCCTCGGATGCCGCCAGCGTCTTCCTCTTCATCCCCCAGTAGCAGCATGCATGACGCTGCATGCTGGGAGACCGCCCAGTTTTGTAAACGCCGGGGTCAGCCACCTGACCCGGCGTTAAAGGCACAGTGCCTCAATCACAGTGGGAGGTATAGATATCTCCCACGTGTGATTGTTAACTCTGATTGGAAATTATCCAATCAGAGTTAAGCTGTGGGTTTAAATACTTACCTTTCCTGTCTCTCTCTGCCCTGTTGTGGTCTTTGCTTTCTAGTATTGCTGTTCTACTTGTGTTTCTCTCTGGTTACGTACTCTCTGGCTTGTTTATCCGACCTTGTGACTTTCTCCTACCCTTTGACCTCGGCTTGTCTCTCATTATTCTGTCTTCTGGTTCCCCCTACTCGGCTTGTCTCCTGACTATTCTTTGTGTGCTTAGCCCGGCCACTCTAAGGTCCGGCACTGCACCTGTTCTATGTGTGTGTTAGCGTGTTTTGGTTCCCAGAATCGTGACACTGGGTTCCTCCTAATGCAAGAAAATGCTAGACCTCATGTGGCTGGAGTGTGTCAGCAGTTCTTGCAAGATGAAGGCATTGATGCTATGGACGGGCCCGCCTGTTCCCCAGACCTGAATCCAATTGAGCACATCTGGGACATCATGTCTCGCTCCATCCACCAACGTCACGTTGCACCACAGACTGTCCAGGAGTTGGCAGATGCTTTAGTCCAGGTCTGGGACGAGATCCCTCAGGAGACCATCCGCCACCTCATCAGGAGCATGCACAGGCATTGTAGGGAGGTCATACAGGCACGTGGAGGCTACACACACTACTGAGCCTCATTTTGACTTGTTTTAATGACATTACATCAAAGTTGGATCAGCCTGTAGTGTGTTTTTCTACTTTAATTTTGAGTGTGACTCCAAATCCATACCTCCATGGGTTGATAAGTTTGATTTCCATTTTTTTTATGTGATTTTGTTGTCAGCACATTCAACTATGTAAAGAACAATGTATTTCAGAAGAATATTTAATTCATTCAGATCTAGGATGTGTTATTTTTGTGTTCCCTTTATTTTTTTGCGCAGTGTATATATATATATTTATTTTTTATTAGCCCAATATTGCAGTCTTTTAAGAACCCCCTTATGGAATAAATGTATTTGGCCCGCCTATTTTTTTCTAGAGGCAGATCTTCCAGAGGCAGAGGGAGAAACAATACTAAAAGAAAAATACCAATATAAGTATCTGCTATTGCTTTTCTATGATTATCCTGTAAGATTTATGCACATAAGGAAAATAATTTCACTATACCTGAAAAATAGGTACCAAGGGCAGCAAAACCAAAAGTCAATGCAAGCTGGAACAGTATCTCAGAGGTACACAGGAACAGTCTGCTGAACTTGTTAGCCAAAACTAGCATTTTGAAAATTTGGAGCGATATCCCTTTAAATGTTGGGATTCGCACATGCGCAGTGCGCTGGAACGCATACTATGCATTCCAGCCGATAACTGATCACGTCATCACCCCGCGACCCGTCAGGATGCTGATCAGCTGAAAAACGCTGCCCCTTGCCTCCAACTACAGGAGGAAGGACAGACAAACTTAGTAAAACTTGATGCTGCAAGTTGCAGCATTCAATAGGTGGGGGCATCCCCTTTTTGCAAGCAATAAGCCCAGTTACAACCAACCATAAATAAAGGAGGTAAAAATATTTTTAGATAAGAGCAATCTGATAGGTCAAGTATGTATATGGCTTCCTCAAAACTGCTGCCCTTAGAGATATATCCAAAGATGCCTGGAAGAAGAAGGGGGGGTGTTTTCAGCAGAAATTTTAAAGGTACTTGTAACGGAGCTCCCTGTACCCCAGCTGCGTACTTCCACCAAGGACTTCCTAGCTGGAACAGGGGACAAACCGTAGCACTTCTGCCCACAGTCGCCGTGGCTTGACTGGGGCACTGGAACCACTCCTTCCTGGAGCCAAATGGGGAATTCGCTCTAGACACCACCAGGCACTGGACGACACTCAGTCCTGGGAGCTCTAGTCCTTACAAGGACTTTCCCCATTGAATCCCCTGCAAGCTGGAACAACAGACACAGGGGTTAAATCTTCTTTCCCTTCAATAACAGGACAACACACAGTTTTGGAGTGCAAGATGGAATCTGTTTAATGGCAGCCACAACTGGCCTTATATGCAGGTCCCCATTCAAGGGGCACTCCCCCCTGGCCCTTGTGGGGGACAGCAGCACAAAGTCACAGACCAATGACAAAGGTGTTTAATCCCTTAAGGATCAAACTTCTGGAATAAAAGGGAATCATGACATGTCACACATGCCATGTGTCCTTAAGGGGTTAAGGACCAAACTTCTGGAATAAAAGGGAATCATGACATGTAACACAGGCCATGTGTCCTTAAGGGGTTAAATTGATTGACAGCATCCATTCTCCTTCACACTCCCATATACAATTAGATAATCCCTCCTCTGTGCATGGGAGATAATTGGATCAGGAACTGTACTAATCTAATCCAATTATCTCCAAGCACAGAAAAAAACATGCAATACAGCAACACCCCAAAAGTACACCTAAAACACATGAACACCCCACAAAAGTCACATCCCATGACAGCCCTGATCTGGTGACCAACATAATTTTGACCGACACATGGTCCTATGCCCAAAACAGTTCCATGAAATCAGTCCTAATGGTCAGTCAACTTCGGTAGTCTTTTACAGGTTTCCCTGCAGGGCCCATAGTCATTTGGTATACCCACGGAAACCCAGGAAGGTGGCCAAAAAAAAATAATTTGTTTTAGAAAGAAATAAAATTCTGTTTGTCTGGCTGAGGACAGGAAAAAAGACTAGCGTATGAAGGGAGGAGGGACCTTTTATACCTTATAGTGTGATTAATTAGTTTATTATTCCAGTCCTGTGTTGGCTGGGGGACGTGCTACCCATGAGCGATGCTGCCATGATTAGCCAGCAAATATATTTTTTTGACTTTGCACCGTCATACATTTGCATTTCATTCCCAATCTGGCATTTGTCTGGACTTTCATATACAAGCTAGATTTTTTTGTGATGCCACGGTAATAAACCCAAACTTTTGCAGTGTAACCTAGTTTGCATAAATATACAGTAAGCTCTATAGGGACCAAACTAGGAATCATAATAGGGCAATGATTAAAGCATAAAATGCATAGGTGAGCGCTTTAGCTTTAAAACCATGTCCCCCAAAACTTTAGAGGGTTGTAAAAATTATGCAAATTGCATCATTTGCACAATGATGTTGACGAGCCTTCTACACGTCATAAGAAGAGGCAGAACCAAAGCATCTGGTATCGGAATCTCCGAATCACGAGAGAAGAATTTGGCAGACAGTTACACACATGGGCGCCCAGGAGAAAGGTCAGTAATTGTGACAAGAGCTGAGTTAAAAAGTTTAATTTGCCTTTTATACATTGCATAATGTGTGGATCAACATTATTGTACTTTTCCTTTTTAGTGCACTGCATCACAACTACTGACCTCCGTCAATATAGTATGTTAATAGATTAAAGACATGTTTTTCCTGTAAACTAAACTTGTCCATGGTGAGAAGATTTGTTTCGGATGAGACAATTTTTTTGAAAATATTTTTTTTTTTCAGGAAGTCAGAATTTTGACCATATGTCGGTTCAGCACTGCAGAATTTCGGTACCGAAAACTGACTTGGAAAACGAAACAGACGAACCAAAAGAGTGTGAAAATAGACCAATCAATGTGCTGCAAAAATATGCATAATATAAATCTAATCTATATATTTTGCCGTACTCTGACCGGAGCATTTTCCTGCCGTTTGGTTCACAGAGCAACTGAGAAAAAGTAGCCAATAGAGAGAAAAACAGGAAGAGCAATTAAAAAAAAAAAAAGATCTATATTTCTTTTGAATGCTTCTCCTTTTCCCTTCTGTTTGTCACTTCTTACTTGACCTGTGAATAAAATTAATACTTAGTGACTGTTTCCTAGTCATCTATCATCTTTTTATTCTCATCAATCATCTCTTTTTTCAGGACCATGGGTGGGATTTAGAATCACAAATCAAAACGAACATGCACGGTCATTTTTGGTTGGTTCATGACACATTTCGGCATAAAGTTCTGAAATTCGACCAAACCCCGATCAGCTCAAATTCGGATAAATTGTGGTTCGGAACATAATTAATCGCCAAGTCTACTGTGAGCTCTGTGTCTCTCTCTATATTTTTGTCTCATCTGTCTCTGCTGATCTCTGAACTATTAAGATTAGCCCATAACATGTTCTTCATTATTAAGCTAAAACCCACATGAGATGATGAAAACAAGACACCACCTAACAATACAATGTCTTGAGCTTTGTCCATTCTTCACAAACATCTACTACATATGTTTTTGCTTGTTGTCATATTATTAGGGTTCATCCTAAGTTGAAAGGGTAATCCAGACGTAGATCGAAAGCTCACAGTGCCTTGAGGGAAAACGTTTTTTTGACCTGATTTAACACTGAACTGTGTGTTCCTCCCATCGCCATTCTACATACAGAAAGATTGAGAAAGCATTGGGGCAAACAAAGATTAAAAGAAAGCTGTTATTGGTGCATCCCAGTAATCAGCTACAATCTTAACATAATAAATGATGAATTGCTGGCCAATGCAGTCGGTGGTTTGTCAATGTTTCCTGTTTGTAAGTATGACCTCATGACTTTGTAAAAGCACAATGTGTGAATAAGGCTGTGATAAATTGCCGCTTTCTCCATGTAATAGCCTGTTCATTCACAGGAAATTGTATGAATATTGGAATTTGTGAAAGCATTGCCTCGCAATCAGTTAAGGGGTTTCAGAATTACCAGGCTGATTTATGTCTTCAGAGAAAAAAAAGCTCTTGTCTCATAGAAAGTCTCTTGGAATGGCACAACAATTCGAGCTAACGACTAAATTATGCATATCGAGATGGATTCATTTCACTGAGTAAACTCTGAGCTGTCACTTGGGAGACAAAACTTGGTTACAGATATCACATTGGCTACAGGTAATGATCAAGCCAACTGGATCAGAACTGATTCCTCTCAGCCTATCACTGCCACCAATCACTGATATAAGTTGGTATGGCTAATGCAGAGTGTAACAACATTAGCAATCCTACAGCAGAGGGCAGAGTCACGAGCAGCCAAGGACCCTCATTCTCACTGAACAGTGGGACATTACCATGGGACTCTAGACACCATACCCACTCCAGTGACATATAAGTGGTTATGGTGCCTGTGTCCCTTTAACTTTCTGAGCTGTCACATAGATATGACAAAAATAAAATTATCATATATTATATTTGGATAAATCTTGACATCTTTATTATTATTACTGTTATACTTTATTTATAAAGCACCAACGCATTCCACAGCACTGTCCATGGGTATAATTAGTACAAATAGAAATACAAAGGTACAATACATCTGAGACTATACAACATTTGACATACAAATACAGAAGTTGAGGGCCCTATTTCTACGGAAACTTAGAACACTAAGCTCTTCTGCCACATTACTCAAGGAAAACCGGCTCTGTACTGGTGCAAAAAACTAAATAACGAAGAACATATTACTGGTTTCCATGGCGATTACTACTTTATTAGTACTCTGTCCTGTAATAGCACCTGGTTTTGTATTGATAAACATTTTCTGAAAAGTGTAAAAGGAATGGAAATAGAAATTATCAATAAAATTAAGCTTATATTTATTGAAACCTCTGACAAAATCAGTGCTTAAACATTAAAAAAACATGCTGTACAGCAGAGATTAATCCACACAAACGTATGGACAATATAAAATGAGCCTTGAAGTTGAAACACAAAAATGGTACTCAGTTGGTAAATCATACAGAGATGGCACAGTACAAAATTACTATGAATTATTTCTTATTGATAAAGTGTGCAACACAAACATTTGTGAAATTTCTTTCTATTGAATTGCTTTATTATAGGCTTGATGGTCTTCAGGATGTCAATACTAAGGTAAATCATCTACCTAAATGTTTTAATAAAGAGGGGTTAAAGGTTATGAATAAATCTTATGCAATCAGGGCCGGCCTTAGGGGTGTGCGAGCTGTGCGGCCGCACAGGGCGCCATGGTGCAGGGGGCGCCCTGCGGCCGCATAGCTCACACGGCATGTCTGTTAGCCGCAATGCTAACAAGGCATTTGCCTTGGGCGGCATTTTCCAGGGGGCGGCAAAAAAAGGCCTTGCGGCTAACAGACATGCTGGGCGGTCGGGCGGCGCTGGCGGGCGGCTGGCGAGGGAGCACTTCCTCTGAGCTGTATGCTCAGCTCCCTCGCGCGCTGCAGAGTGAGGCTGGGAGCCGGAATATGACGTCATATTCCGGCTCCCAGCCTCACTCTGCGGCGCGCGAGGGAGCTGAGCAAACATCTCAGAGGAAGTGCTCCCTCGCCAGCTGCCCCGCCCAGTCCAGCAGCCACTGGACCACCAGGGAGGAAGAGACCCCCCTTCAGCATTCCCAAAGGTAAGGAGTCTGGGGGGGGGTGTCTAAATAAATTTTAAAAAATGTGTTAATGTTAGTGTGTGTCTGTGTATGTTAGTGTGTGTGTGTGTGTGTGTGTATGTTAGTGTGTGTGTGTGTGTGTATGTTAGTGTGTGTCTGTGTATGTTAGTGTGTGTCTGTGTCTGTTAGTGTGTGTCTGTGTCTGTTAGTGTGTGTCTGTGAGTGTGTTTGTCTGTTAGTGAGTGTGTGTGTCTGACTGTGTGTGTGTGGCTGTCTGCCTGTGTGTGTGTGACTGTTTGCCTATGTGTGTGTATGTGAGACTGTCTGCCAGTGTGTGTGTGACTGTCTGCCAGTGTGTGTGTGTGTGTGACTGTCTGCCAGTGTGTGTGTGTGTGTCTGTCTGTGTGTGTTTGACTGTTTGTCTGTGTGTGTTTGACTGTCTGTGTGTGTTTGTCTGTGTGTGTGTGACTGTGTGTGTGTGTGTGTGGCTGTTTACCTCTGTGTGTTTGGCTGTCTGCCTGTGTGTTTGTGTGTGGCTGTGTGTGTGGCTGTCTGCCTGTGTGTGTGTGTGTGTGGCTGTCTGCCTGTGTGTGTGTGTGGCTGTCTGCCTGTGTGTGTGTGTATGTGTGTGTTTGTGTGTGACTGCCTATGTGTGACTGTCTGGGGAGACTAGATGGGCCGAATGGTTCTTATCTGCCGTCACATTCTATGTCTGTGTGTGTGTTTGTGTGTGGCTGTCTGTGTATGACTGCCTGAGTGTGTTTGTGTGTGTGTGTGTGTATGGCTGTCTGCCTGCCTGCCTGCCTGTCTGTGTGTGTGTGTGTGTGTGTGTGTGTGTGTGTGTGTGTGTGTGTGTGTGTGTGACAGGGTGTGTGGGAAGGGGTAAGGAGTGGGGAGGGGGGGGGCGCTGTGAAGATTTTTTGCACAGGGCGCCCAAATGCCTAAGGCCGGCCCTGTATGCAATAATATACTAAAAGGTTGACAAGCCTATGGAGCCCGTATACTCATGGGGCCCCTGGGCAACGTTTCTCTGCAGAAGTTATTCTTACTGGCCAGCTAGTTGTTAGAGCCAGTACAGTGTGATAGGGGATGCATCATTTGCAGTCCCTCTGCATAAGGTAGAATTTTGTACTTCTGCATGGAGAGTAAAATAATGAAATTGGAATGTTGTGTAAGCACTCTAACATCACAACCACTAAAACCTGCTTAGCTTCACTCACTTACATCAAATTATAAAGTGTTAATGTTGTATCTTTTTCTAATGCTGAAAAATATAATATTGTACCATCCTTGATCCAATTCCTTCGAGAGTGCGCAGAATGAGTACAGCTGCATCTGTACCTATCAAGGAGATGATGAGAAGATGTAGCTCTTAGGCAATACCCTAAAGGCATGTTTATTTCTTACATATGGAAAAGTTGCAATCACGCAGTATTGCGCATTACGCATTAGTAAAAATTTTCTTTTCTCAATCCTAACGAGTTTTAAATCTAGTTAATATTTTTTTTTTCACAGTTTTCATTTTATTATCCTCCAACTATGTTCCTTATCCTGGTATTTTTAGCAACCTGAATACATTATATCACTTTGCATCTGAATATTGTTTTTGCTGGAACAAAGAGTACAGTGCAGTATGTTTGATCATACATAATTTATTCATTAACAAACAGTTCTTTCACTACAGAGGTATTTTCACAAATTAGTTGACACTGAAACAATAACTCTAAAAATGAATTTTAAATATATATATATATATATATATATATATATATATATATATATATATATATATATATATATATATGGTAGTGAGCACGAAATAAAAAAAGGACAGGTGTATATGAATTCTCGCAATAATTATACGTCGTCAGGACTTTATCCATTAAACAGTGCATTGTGTTAAATTTGAAATTGCATTTGTAAAATTAAGGCATACATTTCTGAGATAGAGATGTTCTTCAATTTGGTTGTTTTTGCATAACTTCTTCACATTTGGCCTAATGTTCATGGTTATTTCTCCCGGTCATTTTCTGTTACCCCACCCTTTCACTTATCCTGTTACTTATCCCTATTTCGGAACACATGTTATATGTGGTTGCAGGATGGAACGCACCTCTGGAGTATGTACGGGTTCTCTACCATTTTAGTCTCAATGCAACACTCAAGATAGGACCTAGAATAGAAAGTGGGAA
Source organism: Pelobates fuscus (assembly GCF_036172605.1). Lineage (NCBI taxonomy): Eukaryota > Metazoa > Chordata > Amphibia > Anura > Pelobatidae > Pelobates > Pelobates fuscus. The sequence goes on along the minus strand of NC_086319.1, from coordinate 38,105,954 downwards.
TTAATTTTGTCCTCTGATCTCAAGTAGCCTTACGGTCCATAACCAGTCAAAAATCTTGTCAAAAAGTCCTCTCCCAATCTCTGCATATTCTACAACCTTACAACACCATAATGCGGAATTCTAACTTCCTCTTTAGTTGTCCAAGTTCTTGTAAGGCGTGAGCAATTCACAAGCTTTTCATGGGCTATTGAATCAAAGCGAGCATATAGGTGACTGAAGAACTTTCTTGATTAGGTGGCACTCTAACATTCCAAGGTCGTAGCATGTGACAGAATCAGACACGGGTTTGGATGTAGCAGATTCCTTTATATTTGTTGTTTTATATTTTTTGTCAAACTGTTTGGAAATGAAACTGAGTGTCTATATTCATAGCCTCCTAGTACCATAACCACTGTAGTTGTTGTGGTCTCTGGAGTGCCTCTTTAAATTGCAAACCACATCGCATAATATTTAACTGATAATGGTAGATCATACAGTAATAAAAGAAATAACCTACATTCTAAATAATCTTTACCATAGCATCGGGCGCATCACAGAAATATTATCATGCTTTTATGTTTGGATTCTTTATTCCAAGATAACATTTTTATCTTTCCAAGTGCCACTCGTAGATTGTGTGAAAGCATTCCTTGCATTTGTGCGTGCTATCACAGTTTAACATGCACCGCAATAAATTTCCCTTACGCGTAGACCATTTCCATCAAATCCGTGAACTAATGGGAAGGTGTATCTTTTTATCTAAAAGAGACATTACAGTGTCAGTTGTTAAACATTCTTCGCCTCCTGATGATTTATGTTATAAAAGTGACATGTCATCGCTCTGTTCAGTGGTGTGCATGCTTAAACTAGCATCTAATTGATTTCCATTATCTAAAGGCACACTCGATAAATCTGTAGAGAAACCACATGCAATTATGTGCATCTTTTTTTTTTGAAGGGATCAGTCAATACTAAATGACTCATGGAGTAGGTGAGAGTCTAAAGTCCTACTGTTTGAAATCTGGAATGTAGCCCTCGTGTACAGGTACTTCTCTTCTGAGACACGGTCACCGCTTTGCGTGAAGCAGAAAATTCACGAAAGCATCAGGCATGAAGAGAACTTGTCAAACCAGGAAGAAAATATTTAACCCCTTCCTGCCCCGAGTTTGAGTTGCATGCGTTATTATGTAGAAATGCTTTAGACATAATAATAGAAGGATCCTCCAAAACGAGGTTTTTTTTGACCCACTAAAAAAAGTATTACAAGAAAATGAGCTTACTATGGTTAGTCGTAAAACTTCCTAAACTAAGTATAAGCTGGGTTGGTGTGGTTTTGTATTGCTAAGCAAAGTAAGCATTTTAAATAAATAGGCGATCATTATTTCCCTTTATTTAGCTCCTAATCTCCAGTGATCCTTACAGCATAGACTATAAAACTCTACCCCTGAACAATCTAGAACTGTACTGGAACATATGTGGTTCAAATGTACAGTGCACCTGAATAACCGCAAGGAGAGATTGGGCATGGTAGACGTTATACATAGAGAGTTTATGTTTATGTGCAGTTTGCAACAGCAAACCCTGTAGCAGACATCTAGTGTTAGGCATATTGCCCAAATACGGTCATAGTAGTTTGGAACCTGCATCTTTTTTAAAGGACCACTATAGTTCCAGGAAAACAAATTCGTTTTCCTGGCACTATAGTGTTCATAGGCCCCACCCCCACCCTCATGGCCCACCTCTCGCTGGGCTGAAGGAGCACCGGGCTCCCTCAGCGCTGGGGACTCTCCTCCCTCTTCCGACGTCATCCTCCGAATGCGCATGCGCGGCAAGAGCCGCGCGCGCGCATTCAGACAGTCCATAGGAAAACATTTTCATTGCTTTCCTATGGACGTCCAGCATCTTCTCACTGTGATTTTCACAGTGAGAAGCGCAGAAGCGCCTCTAGTTGCTGTCAACGAGACAGCCACTAGAGGCTGGATTAACCCATATGTAAACATAGCAGTTTCAGCTGCAGGATTAACACTGGAGGGACCTGGCACCCAGACCACTTCATTGAGCTGAAGTGGTCTGGGTGTCTATAGTGGTCCTTTAACCTATATAATGTATTTCCAAACAATGGAAACTTTTAGACAAATATTACAACAGAGTATAAAACAACAAATGTCAACTTTCACTTTATTTGTGGGCTGCAATTGATACACAGAAACTATCTGCATAGATTGTATAGCAATCTCTAAACAAATGTTATACTTGTTTTGTTGTTTTTTTTAACATAAATTGAAGGTATTAACTACCTTGGGGCATTGATTGCTACACTTTCTAGACGCTATACTTGTGCATGGAGGAAAAAAATGTTTCTGCCAAATCACTTTATCGGAAAAAAAATAAAAAATTGGGATGGCCAAATTTCATGCATGTGGTGACTTGGATAATCAGAATTTCGTCCGCTAAAAAAGATTCAGGAAAACAACAATTCTATAAAAACTACAAAGGTCGGAAAATGGTCCAAGCAGTGTATTATGTAAACATTATGCATATATTTTGCAGTACACTAATAGGTGCATTTGGTCCACAGATCAAGAGAGAAAATATAACTAACAGAGGGAAGAGGAGAAGTAACAAATCTATATTTATATAAATGTATCACATATATAAAATATACATTTATTGCTCGTCCTTTTTTCCTCTATTGGTCTGACAAATCTGACAAAAAATCTGACAAAATTAGGCCAAGCTAATAAAGCTAATAAAAGTGTTTTGGGGGTTTATTTACTTAACACTGATTTGTAGTGAACGGAAACAGAATTGCATATTTAGAGTAAAATAGCTGGTTTAGATTCATGGCTTGTTTTCATTTCATTACAGTTTGGTGTTTAGTGAATAAATTCAATAAATGTTTGGTTGATGTTTTAGTGCTAAATCTACTGCTTTTTTTGTAAGCTTTAAATAAAATAATTTTGCATTTGCATAGAATACAAAAGGTTTCAATTTTTTTTTAAATAGTATTGTTTTACATAAACAAAGTTCAAGAAGTTTCGATTTACAAAACAAAATGATCGTAAACAGTACAGTATTGAGTAACATCAGGTAGCATCACATGGCTTATTTGTGTATCTACAGGGACCCTCATATCTATAGGCAAGGTGTGCTCCACTTTGTGACTGAGGATTCGGTGAGGGGCAATTGAGCACGGTAACGTATTATCTCGACATTTGCATAAAGAATTACATAAAAAATTACATAAAAAGAAAAATGACATGTAGGGAACTTGGCTTGAATACCCATGCATTCCACGCGATACCTTCTGCCTGAGCAGTTCGGGTCTTACCCCTGAATTATGGGTTCAGATCTTAATGGCTAGTATGCGGTATGGCATGTGCCTTAATTAATGTAATGTGTCGTCTCCCTTTTGCCCCTGGGTTCACATGTAGGACCTTTTAGGGAGGGGACAGTTTTAAAAAAACTGCAATAATTACCACTGCAGGGTTAAGGGTGATGGGAATTTGCACTCAGATCAGTTCAATGAGCTGAAGTCGTCTAGATGCCTACAGTGTCCCTTTAACTCGTTTTACCAGATGCTTAATCATAGATAAAACAATGAATTTGTAGCATATTTCAAATGTAATGCCTTTTTTATTTTTTTTTATTTTTTTAAATACCTATGTATTTGAACAAATAACAAAACTAAGCTAAATTAAGGTGTTGAGCATACAGTGTAGCCTTTGTCTCTTCTGGTTAATGGCGTGAATCTGAAAAGGCACCGACCATATTATTGGTATTTAGCTTTGGCTTTTGTAGAAGGGAAAAGAGGGGCCCATTTTATGAGGTCCATCTTTTCACAGCAAAAAAAAATCTGTTCATCTGACTCGTTTTATCCATATAGCATCTTGGTTCACACAAATTTTGTCCACAAATTTAATATGGGAAAAACGATTCAAATGAAACTGCAATGTTTCTATTGCAGGGATAAGATAAGAAACTTTAGTGTCTATCTACCAGACAGCCACTAGAGACGCTTCCTTCTATTTAATAGAATTTGCCTTCATGAAACGATGCTGGACGTCTTTACACTTTGCATGAGGACATCCAGCGTCTTTAAATCCCCTATAGGAAAGTATTGATTCAATGCTTTCCTACAGAGAAGGCCTAATGCCTCGCCGATATTGCGCATTATGTTTAACTCTGTGCCGATGTCGGAGGAAGTAGAGACGGAGCCAATACCAAGGGACTTCGCTGCTGGAATATGTTGAATTTTGTTAACCCTTCAATTGCTATGGGAGGGCACGAGGGGAGGGAGCCAGAGGAACCCTATAGTACAGCGTTGTATTCCTAACACTTTACTGTTTCTTTATCCACAAATACTCCATGAAGAAATTGAGAAAAAACATGCAAAAGAAAAAGTTTAGACACTAGGAACAGAAAGTAATCACGTGAAGAGTTCCTATAACAGAATATATGACGTATTGTTATTATTATTTAGAAAGCACCAACAAATTCTGCAGCGCTGTACAATGGGTAGGGTAACAGAAACGTAGTTGTAACCAGACAAGTTGGACGCACAGGAACAGAGGGGTTGTGGACCCTGCTCAATTAGCTTAGATTGTAGAGGGAGTGGGGTATAGTGACACAAAAGGTAAGGATAGGGTAGAACACAAGGTTGCTAGAAAAGTATTCACTGAGGGCTTAGTGGGTATTTTTTTTATTTTTTTTTTATGACAGTTGCAGGAGAGCAATCAGTGTGTTCTTAGGAATCCAATGTCCTAAGAGATGGAGAGTAGAAACTATGGAAAGCGAAGACATACAGCCAGAGAATGACAAGACAGAATCACATGGAATGATGGAGGAAGCTTTGGTATTGTTGGTTGCTGTTGTGTTTTCTAGACCTCATCAAGATTGAGAGTTAAAGATGTGGCATGCATTTACGAAGATTTCAATTACTTTTTGTACTGCGCACCTATATATCCTGTTGACTGGATACTCGTTTTGTGCCAGAACTATTTTATCTGTCAATGTAGTCAATAGTGGAAATAGTATTATAAATATAGTTATTATGATGTTTATTATTAGCCAACTAATTATGTATTATTTCGCTTTATTTATCACATATTTGGTTATTGTGTGTCTCTTAATGTGTGCGCACCTCATCCTTTGCACTACATAACTGAGCACAATGTGTTTATTTTCAACATTACAATTAATAGTCCCTAAAAACACAAGTGTCAGTAAATGAAAGAGCAGTTCACGTCTAGGTCATAGCTAGATTACAAATTGTTTCAAACCGTTTAATATGGTAAAGTCCACTTGTGTCATTCCCTCATGTTACCATTAGACATCGGGATATTCACTTATTATTTGAAACAGAGGGATTATTGTCATTAAGCTACACTGTACATCATGTAGTCTAATGATGACAACCCTTTGACCAGGGACAGCAGGAACACCAAGACAAGTGATGGCTAAGGATAGGGTATGTTTGTGAAATTCTACATGAATTGGTTCTAAAGTTATGGTGTAAATCCTTGAGGGGATTCATATATTACAATATTACACTATATTAATAACACTGATAGATGGATTCATATATTACAATATTACACTATATTAATAACACAATATAACTAATACACATTAATTTTGCTGTTAATACTAAAGACTGACCCATTTTACTCCATAACATATTACGGGCAATAGGTCTAATTTTTTTCTCAGAGCTCTACTTTGTCAATTAATCTGGTAGTTCTGCCCAAAACATTTTAGCTTCTCCTTTTCACCCTCCAATCTTCCTATTCTTTTCAGTATGGGAGTGCCATCAAAGAGAAAAAAACCCAAAATAGCAAGAGACGCAGGAGACAATTCTAGGCCAGCTTTCATGAACCAGGTTATGCAGTGTTCCTGTAGGAGAAGTATGTAATTTATTAGAAGAAAACCCTGCTGATAAACATATTTCCTAATCCACCAGAGAACCCAGTATTCCTCCAACCATCCACCTTAACGCCTTCCATCAGTGAACATCCTTAGGGTCAAAACAGACCTAAGAATTCACACCCATAAGATGAAACCTACAGGAGATACCAACAAAACACAACTGACCGGTGTTCTCTTAGCCAGCAAGGGATGACCATTTAAGAGCAAACAAAATATTTATTTTTCTAAATACAAATATAGCAGATATATCCAGGTTCCCATGTGCAATTATTTGTGTTTGTTGAAATTTAAATAGAAATCATGGCTTAGTACACAGTGCCTCTATATGCATTCATATAAGTGCTTGGATTGGGCAGTGTCCTGGTATCATTGAACTATACAAATAATTGATCTCTTGCTACCATCTTTTGTGAAGCTGAAAGATTTTTTATACTTGTATGTTTTTTTTTTTCTTGGGTTTTGGGAAAAAGGGACTTTATACTGTGATTAAAAATAAATAGCATTTCTTGAAAAAGGCACGTATTTGAATCTTCGAGATTTATGGGTTTTGGTGACTATAGGAAGCAGTGACCAGACCAATCCAAAAAATTTCTCTACAGCAGTGGTTTCCAAAGCAGTCCTCGTGGCCCACCAACAATCCAGGGTTTATGTATTGCCCTGTGTTATTCCAATGGATATACTGTCAAACCTGGACTGTTGGTGGGTCTTGAGGACTGGTTTGGGAAATACTGCTCTATAGGAATACAGGCTTTGTGTACCGCTAATGGCTGCTCTCAGGTAATGGTCGTGGAGGCCCGAGGTACAATGGTGACACCTCACCAGAACCTATGATTCTCTTGTGACTCCTACTGATACAAAACATTCCGTCCTAGAATCTGGTTTCTTCTGGCACAGCAAAACAAGTAACTTAAGTTGAGATAGAACATTAACTTTTACTCTTTATTAGCCTTTTTTATATTTACTCTTCAAATCCTCACTATAGCATTACATTTTAAGATCTTTGTAGCATGCCTTCCTTATCTGTTATTCACTGGTGTGTGTTCATTGTGTTTAAGTATCTTGTTTGCAGGGCTGAGTCAGAAATCATATCCTTTCTTCTACCACTCCACCCTCTTTATCCTCTAGAGTAGATGTAATTGCTTTAAAGGTATAAAAGGATTAATCAAGCTAAATATTTCGAAGCAGATAATAAAAACGAGTTTACAGAAGCAAGTTTTATAGGTTTAAAACAAACAATGAAAAACGTGAATACTAATTGTGGAATTTTTTAACATAAATCTAGCTGACTGTCTGAACGTACTATACACACTGACATAGGTGAGTAAAATCTTACTATTTCTTTGCTTACACAACATGTTATTATAAAACTCGGGAGCGAAGAGACTGTAAAAAGTCCTTCAGATATTTGCACAAAAGAGCAATCAGCTTTTATCCTTGATGGCTACATTTAGTAAATTCCTGGAGCTGGGATAAATAGTTATAGGAGAGAAATGACAGCAATGCCTACAAAATGAAATCGTGCAAGATGCACAGTTTTGGGTCATTGAAAAAAGTTCTTTTAAAATCAGTGCAATTGCTAGGATGGGATATTCATTTAGAATGGTTTGTACGAAATAACAAGTAGATGATGTGTGCAACATCGTAAGTATTATGATTCTAAAACAGCATATTTTCAATTTAGTATAAAAAAAATTGATTGATCGATCTGTCAGTCTGTCTATTTTTTCAATTATAATACTTTCAAATTAATAAAATTTTAGAACATAGCTATACCTAATACACAAAATCACTTAATAGTAGGTGGTCTGCTAGCAGCTTGTAGGGTCCTGTCAACACAAAAACAAGCTCAGGGTGAAAAGAAAGCAAATACAAAATACATTATAGGAGAGAGCTATGAAAAAACAATGAATGGAGCTACCAGTAAGATAATAAAAGTCTCGTTTCTACTACCTTACACAAAGAGACAAGCGCTAAGCGATTTATTAAGTTAATGAGGGACAAATACTCTTTGCTTCCATTTTTTCCCATATAAAATAATGGTAGCACCAGGATTGGCTGGAAATCTTCAGCTACTTCCTGGTGTGAGGATATCTCACTCCAGAAAAATAATGAATTTACGTATTTTACATTTTAATGGATTACGCTCAATGCATTAATGATTGGGTCAGTTCCAGCTTTTAATGGTAGAATTTGTGAAATATTTTATTGCTGTCATTCTTTTAAAGTCACACGTCAAACACTATAACCACTACATTGCACTTGAAATAGTTATGGACGCACCCAGCACTGTGGGGCTTACATCATTGAAGACAGCTTCTGGCTTCAGAGGCAGGAAGAGGTATCTGGCATTAGCATATGGTTTGACTAGTTGCAAGGGGTGGGGGGGAGGGGGGGGCAGGGCATCCCTGGCTCCATTGTACAGCACTATGGAATTTGTTGGCACTATATAAATAATAAAATAATAATAAAATAATAATGAATATTATAGTGCGCCATGATTATGGTGCCTGGAAACTTTCTTTAACATTATATTTTTCTACTTAAATGTTTTTTGTAAAACATGAACTTTTAAAATATTTCAAAATTTCTATTGAAAGTATATTTTCTTTTATTTTTTTTTATATCAGCAAGTCGTGTTGTTTCTCTGTTTTCTGCTTCTCATGGCAACATATTAATTTTCTCACTTTTCCTTTAAGTTGACAGTGGGGCCCAGAACAAAAGACTCGGCTTATAAGGCAATGACACTCAATATGTTATAGCTATTGCCTTTCCTGAGAGTTTTTTAAAAAACTATTATTTCGCGATCAATGAGTGATCTCGTATAACAGCTCTACCACCACTGACAAAAAAACGGATACAAAAAAACTTGACAAGGTCTCACTTGACAAAAAGTCTGTTAAACCCCTTGTAAGGAAATGTAAACTAAAGAGGGATCCTTTTCTGCAGGCTAATGTTATAAATCATGTTACATCCAAACAACAGCTTAGTGAATACAAAGCAAAAGCTTTGCAGAATAAATAACTTGGAAACACCAAACAATGCAAAAAAAAATGTCTTGACCTTGCTGGCAGCAGTGGTATTTCAAGTAAACCAATCTTACCTTAGCACAAACCAACTAGATAGCAAATATTTTACTCTCTCCCGGTTCCACAGATCCAAAGTTTTTTAAGTGAATTGAATTCCTTCGGTAATTAAACTTTTTTCGAACTTTATTTTAAATTATTTTCTTTTTCTTTTTCGGCACACGAATGACATGACATGTATGGAGAAAATTGGTTTCATTTCATAATTATATTGATTGTATGTATTGAAGCGATCTAAAATGTGATGATTTCTTTGTATTTCTATATTTGTATATTTTGTATATATTTGTATATTTTACTAGTTTTCTCAGAAATGTTTAATTAAAAAAAAAAGCCAAATTTATATTCCTAGAAAAATTCCACAATTTTTCTATAAGAAAATGGAGCAGAAATCCACTGTTTTACTAAAAAAAAAAAATTGGCACATATTCAAAAATATTGATAATATTGATAAGCACAAAAAAAGCAACAGTTATTGTGGATATAATCACTAAGGACATAAAAAGCTGGAATATTCTCAGCATAATTCACTAAAGGATTTAATAAATCAGGAACTTAAAGTGAATTCACAGTGAATTTCAAGTGTTGGGCCAAGATAGCCAGTTACCAAAATTCCTCACGTCAGCTAGATTATGTGCAGCTGGATTATTTTGCCCAGAAATTGTACATTTACTCCCTATTTGAAACTGTATTCTCACCAATTCACACTTTAGTAAAAAAAAAAAACTGTTGGTCGTTGATTGAATAACTCACATCTCATCACATCACTTGAATTGTTTCTCCTATGTGGGGAAATAGGAGGGAATAACAAAATATCTAAATAATATAACTGCACTCAAACCCGTGTATATAAAAATATATCCACCCAATAATTAAGTGTTGGGGGTCTCCAGAATTCCAAATTGAGTGTTCCTAATGTGGATACATTCTAACTCCCATTTTATGCATGGAGCATGGGAAATTGGATAGAAATTAAACCGAGGTCCCATGGCCACAAAGTAACCAGGATGGGTCTGATAAGTATCTTCATTCTGTGTGCGGATACCATGTTTCGACCTTGACAAAGACCTGAAACAGGATCGGAACTTTGCTTGTTTGTCTTTGGGACCTCAATAAAATGAGGAGTCCTTTCACATTACTGTGAGGTGCAGGACTTTTATTTGTTTAATATACTGTTGCAGCACCAGGTCGTACTGAAACCACATATTAGTGAGTGCCTTGTTTGAGTGTGTATTGGCTGATCATTTTTTTTTTCTCCATTGGCTGATCATTTTTCTTTTCTCCATTCATAGTAGGACCGCTAGGCAGTAATGTCTACTTCCACGCCATACTCCCACTTCACTGACTTAACCTACTGCTTCTGAAACATCTAGAAGTTTGTTTCAATGTGTCTACATGTGTTTGCTATCAATTACTCCTTAAAGGAACACTATAGTCACCTAAATTACTTTAGCTAAATAAAGCAGTTTTAGTGTATAGATCATTCACCTGCAATTTCACTGCTCAATTCACTGTCATTTAGGAGTTAAATCACTTTGTTTCTGTTTATGCAGCCCTAGCCACACCTCCCCTGGCTATGATTGACAGAGCCTGCATTAAAAAAAAAAAAAAAAAGTGGTTTCACTTTCAAACAGATATAAATTTAGCTTAAATAATTGTATCTCAATCTCTAAATTTAACTTTAATCACACACAGGAGGCTCTTGCAGGGTCTAGCAGGCTATTAACATAGCAGGGGATAAGAAAATCTTAATTAAACAGAACTTGCAATAAAGAAAGCCTAAATAGGGCTCTCTTTACAGGAAGTGTTTATGGAAGGCTGTGCAAGTCACATGCAGGGAGGTGTGACTAGGGTTCATAAACAAAGGGATTTAACTCCTAAATGGCAGAGGATTGAGCAGTGAGGCTGCAAGGGCATGTTCTATACACCAAAACTGCTTCATTAAGCTAAAGTTGTTCAGGTGACTATAGTGTCCCTTTAATGTTTCATGTATCCATTATACAGCAATATAATGCCTCTGAATTCTATAACTATAACAACACTCAGAGCACTATTAAATATATTGCATATAGATATATTTATTTTATCAAATTATGTGATTTAAGGTCACCTCTTATGGAAAACTACTGGGATGTTTAAACATCTGTGCAAAATGCAGTTAAAGACTAAATAAGTGCCCACAATAAAGAAAGACTGCATTAATTAAATTGTGTCTGATGACCTTTGATGTAGTGTAGATTTACAAAGCAGGTCAATACTGGCCTCCTTACAATGCCAACTCCCTACAATCACCTTTGTTTATTAGTCTTTTCATTGAAAGCCTGACATTCCATCTTCCATGGGTTCACAGCTCGTATTATCGGAATATAGCCAGCCTATCATTCATTGCTATCTCTTATCTCTGCATAGAAATTGCACTTCATACTATCTTCCACCATACTGTAGCCTTTTAAGGGTTACTCCAAGCATCATAGCCCCTAAAGTCAGCTGAAGTGGTTGCCCAGTAATGGGAGGCACAGTTTTTGCAACAGTTTGCCCTTGTACATGGCCCTGCTGGGCACTGGGCCTCATTTACCACTGCCTGTGACACTCATCCAAGGCCTATAGAGGTGCAGAGCCAGATGCCAATCCAGCCAGACATTCATTGGCTGAGCGTGTCTGTCCACTCTCAGACAATTATTAAAATTTTGTGCATAGAAATATGTACAGGATTAACATTAGCCAGCCCAGACCTCTGAATATATAAAGTATGAGCACTTCAAAGCTATAGGTATATCAAGGAAGACAGAAAACACTGTACCTCTATAAAAAAAAAAAGATCAATGTGCCTTTAATAACAACAAACATAAAAATATATAAGAAGAGTGTGGTCCTGTACTCTCTTATCCCTAAAATAGACCCCAAAGTAGGGACAAAATACCAGATTCTATAGGCTAACAATAAACAATTAATGTCTGTTAAAAAAAAAACGTGTAGATCTCCCAAAATAAAAATAGGACAAATCACAATGTGATATCATGCAGATTTTCTAAGTCCCTTCCAAACTTAAACTGTAACATGCATACTGTAATATAAACAATATAAAATATATATAGTAATATATATGTCTTTTCTTTTAACCTTTTTGTAGACATGAAAACGGTCCACCTGGCTTAATCCCTCGGTTCTCAGGTATAAGTATTTCAATATACGTGGAAATCAATGAAGGAGTAAAGTCTGAATTAAAAAAAAAAACACTTTTATAGAAATGTACACTCCAACATCGCGTTATATCTCTAAACAAGATTACTGACTAAACATCAAATTCCAAATATAGAACTATTTATTTTTTAGAAAGCAGCTATTGTGGTCTAAATATTGTAAGTCCATTTACAATTCACTACAATTCATCTATTCATTTGCAGACAGTTGGCAAACTATAGAAATTTGTTGTTCAGGCCAATTGGCTTCTTGGCCAATTTCTGTATCTCCAAAGCGCCATAAGGATAAATAACCGAGCAAATCACTAGCATGATGGTTGAACATTTGGAATTCGGAGTTCTGTCCGATAATTGATGGTTAGGAGACAGCCACTAAATGTTAATTTTATTCACAGATCAAATGGGAAATGATCAATAGAAGGGAAAAATGATATGCAGTAAATATATATATATATATACACTCACACACAGGTATATTATATATTTAATAAATTAATAATAAATATAGAATTTTTTTACTTCTCCCCTCTTTTTCGCTGATTGGACCATTTTTGCATCCTTTTTGGTTTGTCCAAATGTTTCCTCAAATAGCTTTAATGAGGACATTTAGCCGAGTCAAACTGTCATGTGAACAAGAGATAGAAGTCACGAACGAAAATTACATTTTAGGAAAAATTATTTGTCTGAACCAACCAATCCCACCGTGCACATGTTTACTATTTACCAAATGGTTAATAATTTGACACTCTTGCTACATAATAAACTTCTGGTAATGAGGGGGTCTGCTTGACCTTCTCCCCCTGCTCTCCACACCAGGTGATTAGATATTATATTTATTTTTTTTGCTCTCCACAAGTTTAAAGGGTAATCCAGAGATGGACCCCTTGCTCACAGTGCCTAGAGAGATTTCAGCTATGCCTCACTGACAATGCCTAACAAGGCTGAAACGATCATCTGGGGTTGCTGCATCTCTCGTGCAGAGTGAACTTGCTGGCATTTTGGATCTGAACTGCCCATATGGGTGGGACCAGTCTGATATGTTTCAGAGATGTTTTCTCTGTAATGGCACAAGATGAGCTAAAACCAGCTTGAGATCTGAGCGGGGACTCACCGAAGAGCAGGCTATTTCAGCTGCTGCCCGTTCTCAGTAATCTCTTGCGCCCTGTTTTTTTGCTCTCCATAAGTTTAAAGGGTAATCCAGACGTGGAACCCTTGCTCACGGTGCCTAGAAAGATGTCAGCTATGCCTCACTGACGATGCCTAACAAGGCTGAAACGATCGTCTGGAGTTGCTGTGTCTCTTGTGCAGAGTGAACTTGCTGGCATTTTGGATCTGGACTGCCCATATGGGTGGGACCAGTCTGATATGTTTCAGAGATGTTCTCTCTGTAATGGCACAAGATGAGCAAAAACCAGCTTGAAATCTGAGCGGGGACTCACCGAAGGGCAGGCTGCTGCCCGTTCTCAGTATTCTCTTGCGCCTTGTTTTTTTGCTCTCCATATGTATATACACATTCGTGATACATATAAACCTCCCAGACTGGGACAAAGCAACAGTATCTATAAAAAAATAAGCAGCATGTTGCAACTCAGAGTGGAAGGTAACATGTATAACACATTAACAGGGGTAAATCATCTAAATATCACAAATGTAGATATATACATGTAAAGCTGTAAGTGCAAAACTTGATCAAAAATACATAATATATCAACTAAATAGCCAAAATCACTGTCCCTCAATAGAGGGAAAATAAAAAATGATAATATGCAAAGGGAAGTGTGCTGAGACAGTTAAGTCCCGGATCCATACAAGTGAACTGAAACAATAAAGTACCTGACTTCGGTGTGGGCCCCCACCTGAGGTGTAAATCTAGATAGTGCTTGTTATGGCAGCTGTTAAACGTTGCAGTAAATGGATGTAACAGTCACTGAAACCTGAGTGGCTACAAAATGTTGGTTCACGCCAAACTCAGGAATAAGGAACACGAGGTAGAATTACAACTGAAATCGATGCTGCGGTCTACGCGTTTCGCTCCTCTCATGGAACTTTATCAAGCCCAGAACTCTGCACTGGCTTATGACGCCTATATGATGCTATGTGCTGAATATAACATTTAAGGTTGGAGTTTGGACATATCCTTCAAATATTGAACACCTTGTCAATATTAAAAAGAATATAATTATGCACATCACAGTATTTTTTGATATTCTGTTTCGGTTGAGTTTTATTTATTTTTTATTTTTTATTTTTTTAGAGTTCTAGCACAGACATTCAAAGTAAACTTTTAAATAATTAAGTGTTCTGTTCAACTAGTTCTGATCTGTGAAACACAAAGAGTTCATTTCACAGCAGTGCTTTTTCTTAATTGTGTCATCTGTATTCATGTTCGAGACGTAACTCAGCCACTGAGGCCTTTAATTGCTTTATTCTCAGTGTGGGGAAGGTATGTTTTACTACTTTCTTTTGAAGTTTTGGTGACATCTCAGAGCTTATTTATGGCTGGGATTTGCATGCAGATTTTGGAAGTCCCTTCTAAACGTAAACTGTAACATGCATACTGTAATATAAACAATATAAAATATATATAATAATATATATGTCTTTTCTTTTAACCTTTTTGTAGACATGAAAACGGTCAACCTGGCTTAACCCCTTAAGGACCAAACTTCTGGAATAAAAGGGAATCATGACATGTCACACATGTCATGTGTCCTTAACCCCTTAAGGACACATGAAATGTGTGACACGTCATGATTCCCTTTTATTCCAGAAGTTTGGTCCTTAAGGGGTTAAGGGGTTAATCCCTCAGTTCTCAGGTATAAGTAGTTCAATATACGTGGAAATCAATGAAGGAGTAAAGTCTGAATTTAAAAAACAAAACACTTTTATAGAAATGTACACTCCAACATTGAGTTATATCTCTAAACAAGATTACTGACTAAATATCAAATTCCAAATATAGATCTATTTATTTTTTAGAAAGCAGCTATTGTGGTCTAAATATTGTAAGTCAATTTACAATTCACTTCAATTCATCTATTCATTTGCAGACAGTTGGCAAACTATCCAAATTTGTTGTTCAGGCCAATTGGCTTCTTGGCCAATTTATGTATCTCCAAAGCGCCATAAGGATATATAACCAAGCAAATCACTAGCATGATGGTTGAATATTTGGAATTCGGAGTTCTGTCCGATAATTGATGGTTAGGAGACAGCCACTAAATGTTAATTTTATTCACAGATCAAATGGGAAATGACCAATAGAAGGGAAAAATGATAAGCAGTAAAAATATATATATATATATATATTTATACAGGTATATTATATATTTAATAAATTAATAATAAATATAGAATTGTTTTACTTCTCCCCTCTTTTTCGCTCCATTGGTTACTTTTTATCACTTAATTTGTGATCCAAATGGTGGGAAAACGTGTCTATCAGTGTACTTTATAATATATATACATAATATTTATATTATATATATATAATATCTATTCATATTATTACAGTGATTGGACCATTTTTGCATCCTTTTTGGTTTGTCCAAATGTTTCTTCAAATAGCTTTAATGAGGACATTTAGCCGAGTCGAACTGTCATGTGAACAAGAGATAGAAGTCCCGAACGAAAATTACATTTTAGGAAAAATTATTTGGCTGAACCAACCAATCCCACTGTGCACATGTCTACTATTCACCAAATGGTTAATAATAATTTGACACTCTTGCTACATAATGAACTTCTGGTAATGAGGGGGTCTGCTTGACCTTCTCCACCTTCTCTCCACACCAGGTGAGTAGATATTATAGTAAAATTTTACTTTTTATCCCCTGTTTTATAATCTGTGGGACACTCATATAATTAAAATCAAAATTGGAATGGAATTGGGAAATGCTGTGGGCAATGTTGTGCCTGATGTACTTATTAACCCATGTATTGTCATAAAAGGTTTGTGGGATTGGGGGACATCCACCCTGGGTTACTATCAAGAGAATGTAAACAATTATTTTTCGCGTCCTTATAAAATCAAACCAACCATGACACATAGTGAGTGAAACCATAAAACAATCACATTCCTCTACTACTCTTCTACTCTCTTCAACTCCCACCCATGAGATGTGATGTAGAAGATAAAAAGATCACCCTAGTTTATAAAGGCTCCTGTGTACTCCACATTATTGTTTTTTTTTTTGGTTTTTTTTTAAATTGTAAAATTGTAAATTTTGAGTCAAACTCATTAAATATGGCATTTTGTAGGTACATTTAGTTGTCGATGATAAAAAAAATATCTCGGGCTTCCTTTAATCAGACTGATACATATAACTTTCATGAAAGCAACTGAACTGCTTGGGGTCCAAAACATTTTATGGGGGGGGCGGGGCCGGGCCGCCGAGCCGAGCGGCAGCAAGCCATGTCAGCTCTGGCTCTGGATTGCCTAAAAACGCCTAAAAACGCTTAAAAACGCTACAAGAAACGCCACAACACTGCACCAAAACCCATCCGGAGAAGGGGCAAAAACAAGCCCTGAGCGGGGAGAGACACACTAAGCCACAGCCGCACGACCCGACCGAGCTGAGCCCATGGGACATACCCGCACAAGGAGACGGCAGGAGCCACGAGATCGGATGGCTGAGGGAGAGGAGGGGGTCCGGCCCCGTTCCCCCCCCCCCTCGGGCCGGCGGGGGTGATCCCGGCCCACGAGTCAACACTCCGGAGACTGGAGGCGGAGGACCTACACACTGGGGAGCCCTTTCCCACGTGGCGCCAAGATGGCTACTCTGCGCATACACTACTGGGAATCAGGCGGGGTCGCCCTGGCCTACCGGGGAGACAGATCCCACAGTTGGACCCCTCTGGGCAGCAGAAAGGTCGACGCGGAGCCGGCTCTAACCCCTGGATTTGGTGGTGGTTCAGGGAGGCCTGCCCCCAACTCTGAGAGCCCTGTGGAGCCGGGGCGAGCTGGACCCCCGGCGTACCGGTAGCCGGGGAGGCGAACACCGGCGACAAGTATGTGACCGGAGAAGGGGGAGGCACAACGGAGCTGGGGCTTCACCGGGGAACTGCAGGTGATGGGGAGGTGCAGGGGACGAGGGGCCCGAGGACTTTTCAGGGGTGGGAGTCTGCCGGGCTGCTGCTATCCTTGAGTGCCCACAGCACTGCTACTCTCCGGGCCGACCGGCCGGAGCAGACCTGGAGTGGATCAAAGGGGGGTTGGTCACACCGGGGAGGCGGGAGGGGCCCTGCACTGATTAACCAGCTAGACAAGCATATACACCCGGACACAAGCCTGCAAGAGGCCACGGCAATGTTATACCGGGTGGGTCCATTGGCCCCGCGCTGGACAGTGCTTCGCATCAGGCATTACATCGCCACCTCCAGTGGAGAGACTCTTAAACTAGTTCCATGGAACGATAACTGGTGAAACACCTTAATGACTGGGCAACAGGACACTACAATGTCATTCAGTTTTTACTTACTATGCCTATTCGATGCCAATTTGCCATTACCATGCTAACTTAAAATGCTAAAAGAACCCAGTCTATGCTATACTGCCCCTAGGGGCCAAAGACCGACGCTGCCTATTGCCGCATACATAATAGCTGCCAGTTACATGATAAGCTGTAAAGTCGCATATCTCTGCATACTGGAAAACCAGATAGCTTCACTATACACGATGCCAGGCAATTCCCAATAATTAGAATGCGTTTGAAATGTTGATAGCACTAGCACTGCAGCTCATATACTGTCTGACTCGCAAATGTTCTTAACACTCTGCATTCGAAACATAGACAGAACAACTGTTTAGATACCTGCCGTTAATGGCCTTTACTATAGTCGTATAAATATGTTTATCAATGTTGTTTTTTAACCAATATGCCTCCTTTATTATTGCATGCATGCATCATGGCTAGTTAAGAGCTGTTACACGACAAACGACTAGCTCATACCATGGCCATGAGGCACTGACATGATACAGGGTGTTAATGATGCAAAAATGATAAGAGATAATGCTTATACATTGTTCTGTTCATTGGCGCTGACTCTTAGTTTATCTGCCCTCGTTTACCCGCTTGTCTTACTACTGCCTACCTACATGCCTATGATGACTCATACGCCTCTGCGCAGGCAATTACAGGATATTCAGACAAATATGTTTGCCCCATGTTAACTGAAACTTTAATAAGCACGCCTCTGCGTAGGCGACTACCCGCTTTAACCGTATTATACTTAAAACCCGCATTTATATTGTGATAACAATAAAAATATTTAAAACAAAACATTTTATGACCTACAAAAATAGTTACGCAAATCAAAATCACTCAGTTCTGTAATTGTCAAGTCTTCTAAAAATTTGATAAAATGTCAAGCCAGCATATAATTAATACAAGATTCTCATGTCTGGTACACCCAAGCTATACATTTTGTCCTATCACAATTGAGAGGAGAAGAGTGCCTCAGGATTTCAGGACAATACATTTTAGTCGTAGAGTTCGGTATCACTGCTTGAATGTTGATTGACTAGTATACAGAAACATGCTTGATACATTGACCTAGGGAGAGGTGTCATTTATGGATTAATGACTTTTAATGTTAACAGACACTTGGCTGTCAGACCTGGGGTCATGGAGTGGCATTCACCGCTATTGTCTAAATGCCTTTGGTGGGGTGTGTTCATGTTTTAGGAGAGTTACTGAGGTTGGGCTAGATATGACTTCTGGATAAATATGTTTCTCCTCTGTGACAAGAAGTCTTTGGTTTCCAAAACAAAGTGAGGTACGCTCATATACAAATACTTGTACTCAGGGCCGGTGCAAGGATTCTTGCCGCCCTAGGCAAGAATACATTTTGACGCCCCCTTATGAACGCAACTACATTCCCTCAGAGGTTTATTCACTAAACTCTGAATTACACTAAAGAGACATTAAGGGAAAGAGGCACACTGAGTAGATATTAAAGGGAAGCTATAGTGCCAGGAAAACAAACTTGTTATCCTGGCACTATAGCTTCCCCCTCTGTCAAGCGCATCCCCCCTCGTGGTGCAGCAGGGGTTAAAGCACCGTCTGTCACTTACCTGGGGCCAGCACCAATGTCTTTTGTGCTGGCTTGGGTCCGCCTTCGCTTCTCAATGGCCGCGCTCGCAGTGGCATTTCCGTACTGGACGTCTCCATGCATAGCCACTAGAGGAGTTAACCCTGAACGGTAATTACTGAAGTTTCTTAAAAATTGCAATAATTACCTTTGCAGTGTCATTTACACAATCTCACTAATACACACACTCTCTCACTGGCATACACACTTACACATTCTAACTCTAACTTACACACTAACACATACACATTGTCACTTTCACACTCTCACTAACATACACAGTGTCACTTACACATTCTCACTAACACACACAGTGTCACCTACATACTCTCACTTATACACACACTCTAACTTACACACTCTCCCTGGCATACACTTTGTCAGTTACACACTAACACCACACAGTGTCACTTATACATACTCACAGTGTCACTTGCACACTCTCCCTAACACATACTCACTAACCGTGTCACCTGCACACTCTCCCTAACACATACTCACTAACCATGTCACTTGCACATTCTCACTAATATACACACCCAGAGTCACTTGCACATTCTCACTAACACACACACACTCAGTGTCACTTGCACACACTTACTAACATACACACACAGTTACTTGCACATTCTCACTAACACACAATGTCATTAACACACACACTGTCACTTAAACACAATCTTTACATAAAGTCACACTTTATTTACACACACAAACACACCAATTTAACACACTCCCCCATTTACAAACATGCACACAATAAGCAATCCCCCTTAACCATGCCATACCTGGGTGCTGTGATGAGCAGAGGTCCAGGCTGTAGGATCCAGGATGCTGCTCTTTCTCCTGGGGGAGCAGGAGAGCCGTGCACTGTAAGCACAGGCTACTTCCTGCTCCCTTCACAGTGCTTCCGGTGTTCACAGGCTCCCCCTGCCTGCAGGAAGCACAGTGCTCTGCTGGGGTCACAGCAAACCCCACTGCCCGAGCAGGTAATTAGCTGCAGAGGGAGCCCAGCAGGTGAGTGGCTGCGCTGGAGGGTAGCTAAGGAGCCACTCACCCAGCACAGCATCCCAAGACAGCTATAGCAGGGCAGCCCACCGGGAAACCTCTCGGTGGGCACCCCCTAGAGGCTGGCGCCCCAGGCAAATGCCTTATTCGCCTTAATGGTAGCGCCGGCCCTGCTTGTACTTATCTACTGTATCCAGTATTTGGGGTGGAGTAGTATACATGAAACAAAAAAAGAAGTGAAGATCTAACCAATAACGGATTATATTATAAAGTGCATAGTGAGATTAAAGTATCTAGATATAAATTTGACATGAAAAATTAGAAGGTTTAAAAGTCCTTCCCGGTTTATTTCAAGTAATAAAGATATAATACCAACAGCAACTTAAAAATAAAATACTTCATTTTCTACCAAATCAAAAAAAAAAATTTAATTAAATAACGAAGGGTATTCTTGTAACATGGGCCGCAGCATTTGACATGGTTTAAGATTACTATTTACAAAGTTTAAAAACTCTCATGTGATCATATCCTATTTTTAACACTCATTAAGAGTTTCACATCGAGTCGTGAGCTTTATTTTAGTGTTTCCCATATAAATTTAAAAGCGTAGGTTATTAAGAAGCGACTGCGCAGTCTGAGCCGCATTTAATTTCATCCTGTCCTTTATTTCTCTAGTGAAATCCTACCTTTGCTCCCTGCTGACTTCACACTTTAAAGATACGTTTATGAAGGAAAGTTGTAACGCGTGGATCTCTCAGTGTCAATTGGGGATAATATAGCTAAAGGCTGGTGATACGTGTGAAAATGCCCTTTTTATGGCACGCACATTGCTCTAGAGAGTTCTATACGTCAGTGCTGGCATGAGGTAGAATGAAAGTATTTCCCCTCTCAATGCCGTACTCTGTATAACTGAAAAAAAAAACAGTTATTTCTCTGCAAATATCAGATCTAATTACACAAATTAGCCAAGAGGCCACCATCTGACCAATGTATTTGTTTTGCAAAAATAAAATCTGTACATCGCAATGTGTTCGTTCCTAATTAAAATTCTGTCAGAAAAAAAAAATAACTATTAGTTTACAAAAAAAAAATCACTATTTCTTGCTTACATTTTCCAAAGACTGTTCTAGATACAATAATATAAGTCCAGGATGTGTTTAATAGACCTGCCTGCTTGCTGATGCAGTCACCAACCATGTGAATTTGCACATTTTTGAATCTGCTGTTAGAGGCGAGAAAAAACACATAAAATAAAAATAATAATAAAAGCGTGGATTCCTACTGGTAATTACAAATACAAAAAGATAGGTCCTGCGCTCACTCCCATCACTCCTGGGTGGCAGCAACGACCACAGTACACATCAGCCCCAATACATACAGTAAAAACCAAAGAAAATGTTACCTGCGCTCTCTCATTAATCCCTATGTATATTTAGACAAATGGAGGTCATTTAGTTACTCCAATGGCCATTGGAGGGAATGCCCACCTGCAAACGTCAAGGCAGACCCCCCTAAGCGGGTCCTACACTGACCTTTCACCTTGCTTCCTTGAGCTTCTGGCAAAGATATCTCTAATGAGACAGAGAGGGGTATTTTTTTATATACACCCCTATAGACTTATTAACCCATTATAGGGAACACATGGAATGGGCGGCTGCATTGTAACATAGCTGTGTGAATACAAATACTAAAAGATAAGTCCTGCGCTCACTCCCATCACTCCTGGGCAGCAGCAACGACCACAGTACACATCAGCCCCTACTGGTAATTACCTAAGAATTGGGAATAAAATATTACAATAAATGGGGTTGTTCATTTAGGAGTATAATACATAATGAGTATGTACATTTCCATTGAAATCTGCACTTTTTGTAAAAATGAAAAAAGAAGACACAATCTTCACACATAAAACACTTCAGCAAAAAGAAGTGTTTAAGGTGTCCGTAGTGTCTCTTTGTAGATAGGCCCCAGACACGGCTAACAATGTTTGCTGGTCAAAATTGTTTGCAATCTCATGTACGTCCCAAAAAAAACAAAAAAAACAGTAAAGAGGTGTGTTCATTTAAATACCAAAGGGATAATCTCATCTGTTTGGCACATAAATTGGTTTTCATTGAAGCACAGTACTTTCTGTTCATTTAAATTCCATTGGTGATTTATTCACTAAACGAGGTATTGTGGAGAATTGACAAGCAAATTAAAATATTTATATCAACAAAGCCCAATTGAAGACAAAGCTCAACCGGAGATTTTTATTATTGATTGGGTTATTTCAGCTTAACATTTCCAATTCTTTTGGCATTTGTCCACATTTCTGGGATTAGTAATAAGATCCATTCCTGGTGTCATCTCTGCATAACTGGTTATTCCTTGAATCCTATTCTTGCAGTGAATCTTGAACAACAATCCCTTTTCAACGTTTTAGAATTTACAAACATTCTCTTTTGTTTGGAAAAAACATAGTTTGGTATATTTCTTGATCTAAGTTGGTTTACAACATCGAAATCAAGCTCTGTTAACAGTTTGCTGTGATCAAAGAATTTAAAACAAATCCAATGTACAGAATTGTCTTTAGAGCAATTTATTTCTGTTCTAAGTATTTTCTCAATTATGATCCTTCAACGTGCCACAGATCTTCAAATCAGGCAGGGTTTGCGAAATGTGGACGCGAGCCAAAAATGATTCTTTTAACAAATGGTTGAGATTGCGCCCTCTTCAATAAATCATTTATTTTTATTTTAAAGCAAAACAAGGTATAAATCCTTGCCAAACTTCCCAGGCTGATTTTGCAGAGAAAATACAGAATCAGATTGCAAAGAACGCAAACTGCTTTAGAGAGCTCGACACTCACAGTAAATATTTATCTACACAATGATTTCTTAGCAACAGGTGGCCATTGGAAACCAATGACATGCACATTCATTAGCGGTATATTAAAATAAATGCCTTCTGCGGACTCCATTCGTAAATACTCAAAAGGAGAAGGTAACACGTT
Organism: Pelobates fuscus; assembly: GCF_036172605.1. NCBI lineage: Eukaryota > Metazoa > Chordata > Amphibia > Anura > Pelobatidae > Pelobates > Pelobates fuscus. Next base: position 38,082,669 of record NC_086319.1, on the reverse strand, counting down.
GGGGTCTATCCACTAAACAGAAGATTGACGTGAGCTGAAAACCAGCTTAAAGAATTTAGGCTGCAAAAATCAAGTCGGAATTAACTTTTTTTTTTTACTTTTTAAGTTTAGGAAATTTTTGGGAATATTTTTCTGTTTCGACTTACATTTTATAAATGTGTGTATAACTCATCATAATTGCTGTTTTGCAATCATACACAGGAATATTCACTAATATTCACTAAATGAATATCTGTCACGTTTAAACATTTGTTATGAAGGAACACAACTGCAGATTTCTTATAGTTCGAATATTTATTAGAAAGTAATTGGTATTGACTTTAATTCCAATTTACAGGTACTGTAGCATTAAGTAATAAACGATAACTGAAGTCCACAATTATATGCGCTGTAGCTTTAAGGAGTAAACGGTAACTGAAGCAGCAAGAGTCCTTTAGTAGTATTAATTAATTAGATGATAAGAAGTTACAATAGCTGTTCCATAGACTTTAACTGAAGAAAGATAGATGCAGCTAACTGAGACAAGTATGAGTTGAAGTTAGCTGTAACGGTTGGCTTTAACGAAGGACTTTGGAGACAGGAAATAACAGCTTTAGATGCAACGCTTATCAGAGAAGTTTTACTTAGCTTCCGGCACATAGAACACTGGTTCCCGAGATTCCTCAGAGGTGGATTATCCTGCATGGATAGAGTTCAGCTTTAGCCGTGGATGAGGAAAGGTGAAGGGAACTTGAAGTCTTCCAGTCCGGTCCGGTAACAGCAGGCTTTCACAACGATGTTGCAGCCGGTTCGTGAGTACGGAACGTAGTTCATTAATCCAGCGTCGATCAGCTGGTGCGGTCAGATTAAATAGGGAGACTGGGTCATGAAGAGGTGTGGCTAAGCTCCGTGGAACCAGGAAGTAAGGGGATAATATAATTAAGGTAGGACAGTATCCCCTCCTTAATGAGCAACCTCTGGGTGCTATTGACTTGGCTTAGAAGGGTAGCGTTTGTGAAACTTGGAAACTAATTTGTCAGCATGAACGTCAGAGGAGTTTTCCCATGTATCTTCATCAACTCCATATCCTTTCCATCTGATGAGGTATTGTAAGGAGCCACGATGGATCCTTGAATCCAGTATACTTTGAATCTCATATTCTTCTTCACCCTGGACCAGTATGGGGTCAGGAGAAGTAGTGACATTCCTTTGGAAAGGGTCAGGATGATGAGGCTTCAGCAAGGACACATGAAAAACAGGATGTAGCTTTAAAGTTGGTGGAAGTTTCAATTTAACAACATTACGGTTGATAATCGATAGTATTGGAAAAGGACCAAGAAAAAGAGAACTTAACTTCTTTGATGGACGGTTTGTAGAAATGTTCTTTGAGGAAAGCCAGACAAGATCACCGATTTGATAAGAAGGTGAAGGTTGTCTTTTTGTGTCAAAAAACTTCTTTTGAGTGGAGGAGGCCAATTCAAGATTCTCATGTAATTTCTTGAATAAAGAGGACATATGAGAGATTTGATTCGAATCGGAGAGATTAGATGAAGAACTTGTCTGAGCAGGAAATGAGGAAGGATGAAATCCATAATTGGATAGAAATGGAGTCATTTTACTGCTGGTATGAAAAGAGTTATTGTATGCAAATTCTGCCATAGGTAACCAAGTTATCCAATCGTCTTGTAAGTGAGAGCAATAACATCGTAGATATTGTTCTAAGCATTGGTTGACTCTTTCAGTTTGTCCATCTGTTTGAGGATGATAGGCAGATGATAGTTTACGTTGGATATGAAGAGTGGCACATAAAGCAGTCCAGAATTTGGAGGTAAATTGAGTTCCTCGGTCTGAAATGATTTCGTCTGGCAGTCCGTGAAGTTTAACTATGTTGTCAAGAAATGTTTTCGAAAGTTCAGAGGATGAAGGTAACTTCTTTAAAGGAATGAAATGAGACATTTTCGTGAAGCGGTCTACTACCACTAAAATGGTAGTGTGATGATGAGAAGGAGGTAATTCTACCAAGAAATCCATAGAGATGGATTGCCAAGGTCGTTCAGGAATTGGTAAATTCAATAATTGACCAAATGGTTGATGATGAACATGTTTTGATCTTTGGCATACAGAACAAGATTTGACATAAGATTCAATAGTTTGGTCTTGACGAGGCCACCAATAGTATCTTTTGGACAATTCAAGGGTCTTCTTTATACCTGGATGACCTGCCAGAGGAGAATCATGAATAAATTCGAGTACTTTAATTCTGAAGGATGGAGGCACGTAAATCCGGTCTTTGAAATAGTAGAGACCGTTTTTCTTAGATAATTTAAATGATTTAGGAAGTTCGAGAGCATCTTCACTGAGATCTTTAATGTCGTCAATAAGAGAAGATAAGATTCCAATGACTTTAGGCGAAGGAGGTTCAATCTCAGTGTCCTTATGGATCCTGGAAAGGGCATCAGCCTTTTTGTTTCTAGACCCAGGTCTAAAGACGATTTGGAAGTTGAACCGGGAAAAAAAGAGATTCCATCGTACTTGTCGAGCAGACAGTGTTTTATTGGAGTGAAGATATTCGAGATTTTTATGGTCAGTATAAATGATTAAAGAATTCTGAGCGCCTTCAAGAAGGTGTCTCCAGGTTTCTAAAGCCACTTTAATACTTAATAATTCTTTTTCTCCTGTAGGATAATTCTTTTCAGCAGGAGATAATGATCGTGAGAAGAAGGCGACAGGATGAAGAGGGTCTTGAGGAGTTTTGTGTTGAGAGAGGACAGCTCCAATTGCAAATTCCGAAGCATCCGTTTCAAGGACATAAAGATATGAAGGATTTGGAAGTTGAAGAATAGGAGCTGTTGTAAACTTTCTCTTTAATTCAGTGAAGGCAGTTTGAGCCTTCTCGTTCCAATTGAAGGGATGTTTTTTTCTGTTAAGTTGATTGAGTGGGTGAACTATCTCAGAGTAGTTTTTAATAAATTTTCTGTAGAAATTGGCGAATCCTAGAAATCGCTGTAATTCTTTTACTGTAGAGGGAACAGGCCAGTTGATGATACAATCGACTTTTGCATTGTCCATACCTATTGAATGAGGGGAGATGACATAACCTAAGAAGGTTATTTCTTTGACATGGAAAAGACATTTTTCAGGTTTAGCGAATAATTTGTGAGTTCTGAGTCTTGATAACACCCATCTGACATGTTTTATATGTTCCTCAGGAGTGTTGGAGTATATGAGAATATCATCTAAATAAATGATGACACAGACGTCCAATAGGTCTCTAAAGATATCATTTATGAAGTGTTGAAAAGTTGCAGGGGCGTTGCAAAGGCCAAAAGGCATCACCAGATATTCAAAGAGGCCATACCTTGTTCGGAAAGCAGTCTTCCATTCATCATTAGCCTTTATCCTGACGAGATTATATGCCCCGCGAAGGTCAAGCTTTGTATAGATGGTAGCAGTTTTCAATCGTTCAACCAGTTCATTGATGAGAGGAAGAGGATAACGATTTTTAACTGTTATTTTATTTAAAGCTCTGTAGTCAATGATAGGACGAATAGTCTGGTCTTTGTTTCTTACAAAAAACATACTTGAGGCAGCAGGTGAACTAGAGGGTCTAATAAACCCTTTCCGTAGATTTTCATCTAGATATTCCTTGAGAATTTGTAGTTCAGCCTCAGAGAGAGGGTAGATGTGCCCAAATGGTACTGGGGCACCAGGTATGAGGTCTATAGGACAATCGTAAGCACGATGAGGCGGGAGCGTTTCAGCTTCTTTTTTACTGAAGACATCTGAAAAGTCTGAATAACAAGAAGGTATGGTTGGTTCTTTAGAGATTTGAAGAATAGGAATTTGTTGTAAACACGTTTCTTTACAATAATGTGAGTTAAAGGTGATAGAGAAAGGAGACCAAGAAATTTGAGGGTTATGGTTCCTTAACCAGTTGATCCCTATTATAACGGGATAGAGAGGTGACGGAATAACATCAAATACTAGAAATTCTGTATGTATGTGATTTGTGGTTACCTTTAGAGGGATGGTTTCATGAAGAATCGGTCCCGAGGATATAAAGGAGCCATCAATCACTTTAACAGGAACAGAAATGGCTTTTTGAACACAAGGAATTTTATTCTTTGTTACAAAGGTTGAATCGATGAATACTCCATGTGCACCAGAATCGATGAGAGCTTCAGTCACAATTCTCACCTTATCCCACTGTATTACAAGGGATACAGGTGTGAACGGAGTGGTCGATGTTGAGGGGAGTGCACTGAAGATCGCAGAGGTATAGGCTTGTTTACCGGCCTTTGTCCGTTTTAGTAAGGGACAATCAGAGACCAGATGATCTTGAGAGGCACAATACATGCATAGGTTTAATTGACGTCTTCGGTTCTTTTCTGCAGGAGTGAGAGGACTTCTTATTACCCCTAATTCCATAGGTTCACTTGGTAAAGAAGTTTTTTCTGGAGCTTTTGAGGGAGTAAAAGGTTTTCGGTCTTTAGAATGAAAAAGGGCTTTTTCTGCCTTTCTTTCTCTTAATCTTCTGTCAATGCTGATTGATAAGTGAATTAGGGCGTTCAAAGTAGTAGGGAGTTCTGTTCTAGAGAGTTCATCTTTTACAGCTTCAGATAAACCAATTCGAAACTGGTTGCGCAATGTGATGTCATTCCATTGCGTTTCAACAGCCCATCTTTTGAATTCAGCAATATAATCTTCAACGGGTCTATTTCTTTGCTGTAGTGTTCTGATTGTTAAATCAGCTGTAGCTTGTTTGTTAGGATCTTCATAGAGAAGAGACATGGCTTCAAAAAATTCATCCAGTGAGCCTAAGATGGGGTCATCATTGTCCAAAAAGGTATGGGCCCAGAACATAGGTTCACCTCTTAGAAAGGAAATAACTGAAAAAACCTTAGATCTTTCTGTGGGATAAGCTCTAGGTTTTAAAGCAATCAATAGTTTGCAGGAATAAAAAAACTCCTTATATTTGGAACGATCACCATAGAATTTTTCAGGGTTACATACAGCAGGATCGCTAGCCGAGAGCAGAGTAGTATGAGGAGTACGAGTTTGTAAATCTCTGACATAAGTGAGAAGTCTTTCGTTAGTGACTTGCAGGTCTTGCACACCTTGGGTTAGTGTATCAACTCTTTGATTCAGCGTAGTTATAGTAGAATCGAAATCTGCTGGATCCATTACAATGGCTGGATTAATCTGTCACGTTTAAACATTTGTTATGAAGGAACACAACTGCAGATTTCTTATAGTTCGAATATTTATTAGAAAGTAATTGGTATTGACTTTAATTCCAATTTACAGGTACTGTAGCATTAAGTAATAAACGATAACTGAAGTCCACAATTATATGCGCTGTAGCTTTAAGGAGTAAACGGTAACTGAAGCAGCAAGAGTCCTTTAGTAGTATTAATTAATTAGATGATAAGAAGTTACAATAGCTGTTCCATAGACTTTAACTGAAGAAAGATAGATGCAGCTAACTGAGACAAGTATGAGTTGAAGTTAGCTGTAACGGTTGGCTTTAACGAAGGACTTTGGAGACAGGAAATAACAGCTTTAGATGCAACGCTTATCAGAGAAGTTTTACTTAGCTTCCGGCACATAGAACACTGGTTCCCGAGATTCCTCAGAGGTGGATTATCCTGCATGGATAGAGTTCAGCTTTAGCCGTGGATGAGGAAAGGTGAAGGGAACTTGAAGTCTTCCAGTCCGGTCCGGTAACAGCAGGCTTTCACAACGATGTTGCAGCCGGTTCGTGAGTACGGAACGTAGTTCATTAATCCAGCGTCGATCAGCTGGTGCGGTCAGATTAAATAGGGAGACTGGGTCATGAAGAGGTGTGGCTAAGCTCCGTGGAACCAGGAAGTAAGGGGATAATATAATTAAGGCATGACAATATCAAACGTAAGGCTGACATAGCTTAGTTGGAAACATTATCTAATTATTTTAACGTCACTCTATAGTCTCTCTTTAGTGAATAACCCTGGCCGTGTTTTCTGTAATATGTTTGTATTATCCCTGTAAAAATAAAGGTATTTTATTTATATTAGAGTCCAATTCATTGTGATGAAAACCACTTCCCTCTTTCTAAATGGCACCTTGATAAAGTAGCATTGTGAAACAAGTAGAGCTAACATCAGAAACCGTGAAAAGAAAATGTTTTCTATATTAGGATCTATATAGAAGGGTAGAAGTAACATGTCTGAGGAAATTACCTGGAGTAAAACACAATGTCTTTGATTCCTGAAATTGGTAATACGTGGTCACATTTGTGTATTGAATTGAAACTATAATGCAGAAGGGGTTCAAAAAAACCTGCTGTCACTTACCTGAGTCCAGCACTGATGTCCCTCTGCACTGGCTCCGCTTCTCCCCTGTCAACGTCAGCTGGCAGGGGAGACCTAAGGGATCTTACAATGCTTTCCAATGGGATTCCGGGTGATGCTGGACATCAAAAGTCACTGGAGATGGAGTTATCCCTCAAAACTAATTATTGCAGTTTATCAAAAACTGAAATAATTACCTTTACAGGGTTAAGGGACGTGGAAATATGCATCCAGAGTAGTTCAATGAGCTGAAGTGGTCAGGGTGCCTATAGTGTCCCTTTAATGTTTCTTTCTGTTAAGACAAGACAATGGCAACAAAAGAGAAGATATAGTAGACTTGAGCACAGCGACATGTTTTGGTTCTGCAAAATATATATTTTTTAAATAGAAAAAAGTTTTGGGACATTGAAATAAGGTTGAATGTTGGTTCGGACGGACAGACAGAAGGATAGATTTATTTTGCTGTTTCTCCTTTTTGTCTTAACATTGCTTACTTTTCACTAGATTTGTTATTAAAACAAACATTTTGGGACTGTCCCCTAGCCATCAATCATCTTTTTTTCTATCAATCATCTCTTTCTTCAGCTGAATTGCAGGTAGGTTCAAAATGAGTCTCCAAATCTATATACTAGAGAACATCATGGATTCTCTATAGAAATCCAGGTACCAGCAGGAAATCATATCTATATTTTGTGTAATATATGGAAGCTAATTTTTACATATATATTGTTAGGTACTAATCAAGGTACTAATGAAACCACTTGTTATTCTGCGTCAAAGTGCTAAATGTTTAGCGACTTGACATGATAATTATGGCATACAGAGTCTTGAGCAAGTCTTGGATTGTCCAGGTGTTTTATTTAATCCTCCTAAACCAAGTGCAGCTAATGATCACCCACGGTAGATTCATTTGAACTATTGCTAAATAAGTAATACAAAACAACACAAACAAGGTGAAAGTGCACAAAATGGTTCAAATTTAAAAACACAGCATAATCTCAATTTTTATAACTGGATCACAATTCAAAAATATAGAAAAGCGAAACAACTCTCGTAGAGTAAATGTACAAGGATGAGGTGCTCAGAACTCCCAATTGGGCAATTCACATCCTTGTGACCCCAAATATTTGGCTTAAATTGAAGAGTATGTATTACAATTCTTCGCACAAGCTCTTCTGTGTATCTCCTGGAACAGACACTCAGCTCCCAGATAATACGTATTCTACTGGCCACTTTATCACAGGAAAAACCAAAGAGTAACTAGTGCACTGACAATTTGCTAAAATGTATTAAGTAATAAATGAATGTGCTAAAATAAAACAATACCACACAAAAGATAAAATGATGTGGTCAACAGTCCACACTGAACCACTATTATTTTATCTTTAATATTGCTACTGTTTATGATTACCACATTTTTATACATCTACACTATGAGGGATATTTATCTTTGTTATTTATTAGGATTGCGATCCAGGTAAGAAATTGAGAATGTACAGTGTCATAAAATGTAACCATTGTGTGTACATGCATGTTATCTGTGTTGTTTGTGATGTTTTGCATTATGTTTTTGTTCTCTGTTTTGGGAGTTTATAAGATGTTACGAAGCCTCATGGATACATTTACAGACAAGCAAGATAATCATCACTCAGTAAGACATATTTAGTAGCTTGCTTAGAGAATGGACTTATCTTACATTCTTCTAATAGATTGTGAATATTATTTTCTGTCTTCTCAGTTGGTCTAAGACTATTTTCATTAATGCTGTCAGTGATTTGATAGACAGCAATATTGTGTAAAGGCATTTGCTGTAGGGCACTGTTAAGAAAGTGACGGAGAATAGGAAGCACTTTTTAGTTGTCCATTGGCCAAGTGGAAAGTTGAGAAGGCAACATAATTTAAATTCCATATCTATTATTTCGCTCAAAGTTCTGTATGCAACTTAGCTTCATAAGCTAAAAAGTAGAATGTGAGACTGGTTAGTATCAAGCCTCATGTGGAAATTATGCAGTTTTACCGTGCTTCCAGAAAATAAGACCAGGTCTTATATAAATTTTTCCCCCGAAAAGCGCATAGAGCTTACTTCGGGGGAAAACATGTGCTAGAAAGCAGGTCTATGTTCAGGGGAATTCCGCCGAACATAGACCAACTCACTAGGGAATGGAATCCTGCAAATCTATGTTCAGTAAGACTTTCGAGAACAAAGATTTGCTTACCCGCTAATAAAATAATGGAAATCTATGTTTAAGGAAACTTCCACGAGCATAAATTAGGTTACTCACGAATGGAATCTTGCTTAGAGCAGACTTTAGCGAAAAAAGATTTGGGGAAACTTCAGCGAAAATAGATAAGCTTACAAATGGAATCCTGTGAATCTATGTTCAGGTAAAATGCCCTGAACATAGATTAGCAAACGACTAGGGCTAACATTCAGGGTAGGGACATTAGGAGCATCCCCCAAAAATAAGCTAGAGCCTATTTTTGGGGGATGTCTTATTTTCGGGGAAACAATGTACAAATCTAAAAAAACGTCATATGTGTATATATGTATATATGTATATATGTATATATATATATATATATATAATATATATATATTGCAATACAGTGATTTTCCACCATTTAGTTTACAGATCAAGTAAGAAAACAGTAACTCTGAAAATGGAAAACAGGAGGAGCAGTACAAAATCTATATTTCAAGATTTATATATTATATATTTAAGAATTATAGAAAGCTTTTGTTTTTTTCAATCCTCATTTTTTTGCTACCTATTGGTCACTTCTCACATGATTTGTGAATAAAATCAACATTTAGTGGCTGTCTCCTATCCATCAATCTTCCTTTTTTCCATCACAGGTAAACAGGAACATGCTAACATGGCCCAGAGTGAATAGAACAATAATCTTTATTAGGGCACGATTCCCTTTTAAAAAACAACTACCCAGAGGCATTAATCTTAAAAAAAGATTATTATTCTTTTCACTCTGGCCTGCGTTAGACCGTTCCTATTTACCTTTGGAGTTTGTTTGCAGGGTTTACAGTTCCGTCCTGGAACGAAGCTCCAGTCTACCTCAATTTGAGCCCAAGGAGGGCGACGTTCCTGACATACCCTTTCTTTTTCCCCATCAATTAAATCCTTTTTATGGTGCCATGAATGGAGCTTTGGCGCTGGTAAAACTTTAATATTTTAATTTTAATGCAAGAAGGGAAAGGTACACTATAATGTAAGAAATACAGGTTTGAAACAGTAAAACCACAAATAAATACAGACATTTCAAGAAACAAGGCTCAGCTATTCACCTTAACAATGCACAAATGATACCCACATGTCATTATACATTACTGTAAGTATCCATTATTCCAAAATAGCGATACAGCTTGCGTGAATGTAATAAAAAAAAATTAAATACTTACAGAAAACATTGAACAGAAGTAAACGAGAAAAAAAAAAATACCAATCTCTGAAAATAGGAGAAAAAACAAATACCCGTTTCACGTAATAATGTGATATTGTTTGTGTCATTGATAAAGTACCTTTAAAATGGACTTTAACAGCTTAAAGTGAATCTCCCATTTTTCACTTGATTGCATATTGCCAGCATCTTATTTTGACTTGGGTATGGACTAAATAAAAATGACAATATCTCCCTGGCTGAATTTCAGGAATCAAGACTTGTCTTATTTGTAAGACGAATAAAAGTGAATCTCTCAGAAGTGTATAATGAAAATGCGAGACTGTCTAGCATAGACTGGGAATACCAGCTCTAAACTAGAGTGTAGAACATATGCTAAATGGAAGTGAAACAGTTATGTGTTAGGACTTTTAACAAGGGAGCCCTGTTTCTGCTACTGCACAATTCTTCATAGGCTCCTTCTATCAATGGAAGCAGCAAGGAGTCTGTCAAAAGCTAATTCTAAGTATTTTAAATACTCTGTTACATTTTTAATATAAGGCAGTGGAATGTAAAGCTAACCACTAGCGTGGACACAGACCACAATTTCATGGTTTTGTTGGCCTCTGAACCAGGCAAACCATTCTCGGTCAGCACACAATCCCATTATTTAAAGGGCTAACTGCGACCCTTCAACACATGTTAAATGGCTACTTTTGGAATCCGTAGAGAGCCCAGGGAACTATAAATAGTATATAACGTGTTAAAATAGGCAGCTGGGTTTAATTTAATAAACAAAGTAGCTATTGTATATTGAGAAATCTATTATAACAGAGTAATGATTGCCTATGTTGCATCTGTCATGTAGGGGAGAAAATTAACAAGCTTTAAATATAGTATGTAGCAGAGAAAACATTGAAAAAATATGTAATAAAGGAGATTAAGAAATAATGCATGTTATACATTGTATATATTTTGGCAAAGATTGTATTTGTTTAATACAAACGCAACTAGGTTACATTAAATATTACATATCCAACATGTTAATTTATTTTTAAAAAAGTTTTGTTTTTGGAGCTTGACAAACAATTGTAGTAACAATTTTAAATGATCATTCTTACAGAACTGGAGAGAGACCGGCAAATGGTCCTTAGCAGATAAACAGCAAAACGAGGTTTCCCACCAACCCGTATTTACGAGGGTGGGGAGGGTTAGCAAATAGCCCCCTTCTTCAGTGTGCAGTAGTGTTAAGTTAAATCAAGACTGAGTAGAGGCGATTGCCAGGACCAAAGGTGCACAGTTTCCTAATCTTAATACCACTTGGGACAGAGAGTCCCAAAGCCTTCTGGTCCTCATAAATCTCCATACTGATCCAAATTCTAAAACAGTCCTCCTAATCTGCTAAGGGTCTCTAAGTAGCTGTTCCTTGGCTTAGAGTCTCTGGATTCATGCACTCCCTGCTGTCTGGCAAACTGCTTTGAATCCTTTTGACAAAATCGGGGCTCTCTTTGGCATCCAGATACCTTACCTCCTTCCCGCCACAATGACACTATGGAATTTACATTATTATTATTATTGCCATTTATATAGCGCCAACAGATTCCGTAGCACTTTACAATATTTTGAGAGGGGGGGGGGGGATATAACAATAAATAGGACAATTACAAGAAAACTTACAGGTTCAATAGGTTGAAGAGGACCCTGCTCAAATGAGCTTACAGACTATAGGACGAGCTTACAGACATCTCCCCATTATTATTATTATTATTATTATTATTATTTATAAAGCGCCAACATATTCCACAGCGCATGATCAATGTCAACTGATTAAAGTGCTGGGTAACCCACCTCAAGCACACTAAACCATTTACCAAAGTCCGGGTTTAATTATTAATAATGTGGAAGTGGTAATTCCACAAAATTATGGCGACTGAAAAATAAAACATAAAACAGAGGGATGGCATGCAGAGATTCTAGGCAATTTAACCACATTAGTCTGTATCAATTACGTTGCTTTGTGAGTCCCTTTAAGCCACAGGGCAGGTTCACAAAAATATCATCATTATATCCTTTCTGGAGAAATTAGAGAAAGTGAAAGAACATCAAATATATCAAAAACACCAGAATAGAGGAAAAGAAGGTTAAACAAAAGAGCAAGTACCTGCCTTTAACCCTTCCTTGTGCAATGTACTTTTTTTGAAAACCTTTACATCATTACTTTTTGACTTTTTTTTTCGTTACGCTTTTCTACTCTTCTCTGTTATTGATCACGTCTATTGTTTTATTATCTATTTCGGATCTACTTGAATTTACAGAATGACGTGCACCACGATACCTATCAAAATCTCTTTTAATGGTGCCTATATGTTAATTTATCCTCTGAAGAATGTGCTCTTACTGTGAGGCACTGTATCCTGCACAGATCAGCCTGCAGATAGGGGAGATCAAATGTATAGAATGTAATAAGCTCTCTAATGGAATACCATTTTTAATGCAACAGTACATTTGAAATGAGTGATCGTTGAAGTTGCAGGGTTGCACTTTGACATGCCAAAAATGTTTCAGAATAAAAAAACTTTTTTTTTTTTTTTTTTTTTTTTTTACTATTGAAGAAATTGCTTTTTTAAACTTTCTAGACAAAGTAGTGTTCCTGTAGAAATGTATTTCTCACGTGTAAAATTGATGTTTTAAGATTTTGGGTTTTTTCTGAATTAGAAAGAGCCAACATTAATTTATAATGTTCCTAGCATTAATTTCCTGGATACAATTAATCACTAACAAACCACCACTTATTTTGTTTTTCGCCCAGACGAGGAACTATATTATTTGACACTCAAGGCAAATTGATCTGCAGATATTTTCTGCCAGAGTTGAAATAATTTTTGGTTGTTGCTCCAGTCCTCTGTGTCTCTTGGTACCCCATTATGTGTATCTCCTACCCCTCTGCCACTTTGTGTGTAACTCTTAACCCCCTTACCTTCTAGTGTATCTCCCTCAACCTATCATTACACCTTTTTATCGCTTATTATTATTATTATTATTATTTTATTATTGCCATTTATTTAGCGCCAACAGATTCCGTAGCGCTTTGCAATATTATGAGAGGGGGGATGTAACTATAAATAGGACAATTAGAAGAAAACCTACAGGAACAATAGGTTGAAGAGGATCCTGCTCAAATGAGCTTACAGTCTATATGAGGTGGGGTATAAAACACATTAGGACAGGAAATAGCAATCAAATAAGGTGGGAGTGAAGCAGAGCTGAAGGAGAGAGTAAAGCACTGCCCTATAGGAGAGAGCAAGAGACAGGTATGTAAGGAAGAGGTTACTCTGGGAGGCCATAATCTTTCCTACAGAGATGGGTTTTAAGGCACTTCTTAAATGATTGAAGACTAGGGTAGAGCATGATGGCGGTAGGCAGGCTATTCCATAGGAAGGCAGCCGCCCGCGAGAAGTCCTGCAAGCATGAGTTGGCCGTACGGGTGCAAGCAGCGGACAGGAGAAGGTTGTAGCAGAGCGGAGAGACTGAGAAGGGGCATACCTATGGATCTGTGAAGAGATATAAGATGGGCTAAAATTGTTCAGTGTTTTATATGTATGGGTTAGCACTTTGAATTGGCTCTTATAGGTTAGAGGAAGCCAATGTAAGGACTGACAGAGGGGTGAGGGTGTGAGAGGACTGACTAAAGAGGAATATCAGTCTGGCGGCAGCATTCATTACAGACTGTAGCGGGGCAATATGGCTTTTGGGAAGACCAATTAGGAGAGGGTTACAATAATCCATGCAGGAAATTACTATAGCATGGACAAGGCAACATGCTGGATGTGAGGCTCAAAGGTGAGGCCAGAATCAAGAATGACGCCAAGACAGCGCGCTTGCAAGGATGGACTTATGTGGATACCACTAACTTGAAGGGAGAGTGAAAGAGGGGGATCAGTATTAGGAGGAGGAAAGACAAAGAGCTCAGTTTTAGAATGATTGAAGGCATAAAAGAGGTCCAGGGAGGAGAGATATATCTGTGTGTCATCAGCGTACAGGTGGTAGTGGAATCCAAATGAGGTAATAAGTTTTCCAAGAGAGGCAGTATAAAAAGAAAATAGAAGGGGACCAAGGACAGAGCCTTGGGGGACTCCAACCGAGACAGGACGAGGGGAGGAGGTATCATTAGAAAAGGAGGCACTGAATGAGCATTGAGAAAGATAAGAGGAAAACCACGAGAGGACAGAGTCACAGAGACCAAGTGATTGAAGAGTTTAAAGAAGGAGAGCATGATCAACGGTGTCAGTGGCATTTGGATTTAGCTGCGATTAGTTCGTTAGTAACTTTGATTAGAGCAGTATCAGTAGAGTGCAGAGGGCGAAAGCCAGATTGAAGAGGGTCAAGGAGAGAGTTGGAATTGAGGAAGTGAGACATACGGGTAAAGACAAGTCTTTCCAGAAGCTTTGAGGAAAAACGGAGCAGGGATATGGGACAATAGTTAGAGGGGGAGGATGGGTCAAGAGATTTTTTTTTCAGGAACAGTACTACAGTGGCATGTTTAAGGTCAGCAGAGACAATGCCAGAAGAGAGAGAGCATGTGTGGTTTAGAAACAGAAAGGCAACGTGGGGAGAATTCTTCCTTACACAGAAAAGGAGACCCTTGAAACAAGGGGATCCTGAGAAGCAACTTTGGACACGGAAAAGGCACTTGAATGCCCGGTAACAGGAAAGAGAGAGAGAGTAATAGGAGAGTGAACAGGTGAAAGATAATGAATCATAACCTGTACCCCCAACTTGCTTGATATATCATACTTGTACAAAATAATAGTAAAAATAGATAAATAGCCCCACACGAGGACTATAGAGGAGTAACAAACAAGAGAACCCCCAAAAATATCTCTCCAATAGCTGCCTAGTATAGTATGTGGATACAACCACCTTAACTAAGGCAAACACACTAAATGCCTGCTACCGCTGGCAAACCGAAAAGTCACCTAATAAAAAACTATAAAGTGCTACCTAAAAGTGTGAGACAAACATAAGAAAAATAAAGTGAAGGAAACGCTCGACGCGCGTTTCAGCGTGTATGCACGCCGTCGTCAGGAGCTAGTCAACCACTGTGTGCTCCCAGGCTTCTTAAGTATCTGACATATCGTGACCAGATGGCTTGCAGCTGATCGAGGCAAATTGAAAGTGTCGTTCTGTCCCACCTCCTATACCGCGTCATAGCCGAGTAGTGCCTATGCGTTGGTGGAAATGTGGGTCAATCATAAGGTGATCCCACGACGGATCCGCCTATCCTCATTGCTGCACACACTCGGCGGCGGTCATAGGTTCAACAGCATGTCCGTCAAGTGTGGGCGGACAAGGGGGAGGGGATGCAGTAACTAGCAATCCGATCGCCATGAATTCTTCAATGCTGGGCTGTCCAGCTAAGTGGGAGTGTGAAGCTCCGTCAAAGAGGCGGGGCTTCATGTCAATCACTCAAATCCGGTAAAAGAGGATTATTCACTAAACTAGCACATCGCACATACACCGATTATGGTGCTTAACGAGGGCTAATAGATAAATAAACCACTTGTGAGTGCCCACAATGGAAGATCAAATTACGACATCTAACCCAAGCTTAGAGGTAAAATGAATGCTGCTAGGCCAACTTTATAGCTCCACTATCTTAGAAGGTTATGCTAATGCATAATGTGGGTTAATACATCAAACCCATATGCTGCAAAGAGCTACAAAAAAAGAGAAAGAGAGAGGGGCCATTAGTTAAACTGCGTTAAATGACAGTCCCTCAATTAAAGGGATAGTACTATTAAGTCAGACAAAGAGCTAGTGATTACACACAATGTTGTTCCAAAGAACAGATGACAAAAAACAAAAAAACTTTATTATTTACATATATACACCATTGCGCAGTCAGCAATTTAAGGATTTAAAAATAGTTATGAGAGGGTGACTAGCCTATTAACCGTGGATGTTATAGTACCCTTTAAACTATAAAAATGGAGTAAATGAGAACCCCTCATTGAGTCCTTTAGGGGAGAGTGTTTTTAATTTATAAATCCAATAGGACTCCCTTTGTCTCAATTTGCGGTCCCAGTCACCTTTGCGTTGGGGCTGGGGTATAAGTTCTATACCCATAAAACGTAGTCTGCTAGATGAATTAGCATGATGTATCTTCAAATGTCTGGAGATAGGGGTTTCCAATCTCCTTCTGACAGAGTTCACATGTTCCCTGATGCGGAATTTAAAGGGGCGGAAGGTCTTCCCCACATACTTAATTCCACATGAACACGTCAGAAGGTAGATGACCCCCTCCGTACGACAGTTGAAGAAAGATTGTACATGATGGACATCGTGATTGGAACTATCTGAAAACATCTTAGTGTCTTTGGGTATAAATTGGCAGGCACTACAGTGTCCGCAACCATACGTGCCTTTAGGAAGATATGGTTTGGCTAAATTGCCAATTGGTCCAAAATGGCTAGGTACCAATAAATCCCTAAGGTTTTTCCCCCTCCGAGCTGTAACTGACGGAAAGGGGGAGATCACTGATTTTAGTTGTTCGTCTGCCGTCAGGATTGGCCAATATCTGCCAAGGATCGACAGCATGGTATGCCAACCTGCATCAAAGGTTCCGATACAACGGATTTGGTGACTAATAATTGGATTATTGTCTTTAAGAAGGTCACTTCTTTCGGACTTTAAGGCCCTTGAGTAAGCCCTTTTTAATACCCTGTTGGGGTACCCTTTATCTTTGAATGATTTTCTCAAGTTGGCTGCTTTGATTTTAAAATCATCCACCGTAGAACAGTTCCTGCGTAAACGCAGGTACTGTCCAGTCGGTATGCCAGCCTTTGAAGGGTAGGGATGATGACTCTGCCAGTTCAAAAAACTGTTTGTGGCAGTCTTTTTACGGAACAGGGTAGTGGATATGTATTCATCCTGCAGGGACAATGTAATGTCCAAAAAATTTAAATGTTTACCCCCAATTTCACTAGTAAAATGTAGATTTAAGTCATTATCGTTAAGCAGTTGTACGAACTTATTAAAGTCTTCTGTAGACCCCAGCCACACTACCAGCACGTCGTCAATGTAGCGTTTCCAACAATATACCTGAGTCATATATTGGGTCAGACGAACATCTATTGACAGACTATGCTCCCAAGTACCCAGGTACAAATCGTTGGCACAGCAATGGGCACATCCTGGGCTCCATCTTATGCCAATTTATACCTGGGTACTTGGGAGCATAGTCTGTCAATAGATGTTCGTCTGACCCAATATATGACTCAGGTATATTGTTGGAAACGCTACATTGACGACGTGCTGGTAGTGTGGCTGGGGTCTACAGAAGACTTTAATAAGTTCGTACAACTGCTTAACGATAATGACTTAAATCTACATTTTACTAGTGAAATTGGGGGTAAACATTTAAATTTTTTGGACATTACATTGTCCCTGCAGGATGAATACATATCCACTACCCTGTTCCGTAAAAAGACTGCCACAAACAGTTTTTTGAACTGGCAGAGTCATCATCCCTACCCTTCAAAGGCTGGCATACCGACTGGACAGTACCTGCGTTTACGCAGGAACTGTTCTACGGTGGATGATTTTAAAATCAAAGCAGCCAACTTAAGAAAATCATTCAAAGATAAAGGGTACCCCAACAGGGTATTAAAAAGGGCTTACTCAAGGGCCTTAAAGTCCGAAAGAAGTGACCTTCTTAAAGACAATAATCCAATTATTAGTCACCAAATCCGTTGTATCGGAACCTTTGATGCAGGTTGGCATACCATGCTGTCGATCCTTGGCAGATATTGGCCAATCCTGACGGCAGACGAACAACTAAAATCAGTGATCTCCCCCTTTCCGTCAGTTACAGCTCGGAGGGGGAAAAACCTTAGGGATTTATTGGTACCTAGCCATTTTGGACCAATTGGCAATTTAGCCAAACCATATCTTCCTAAAGGCACGTATGGTTGCGGACACTGTAGTGCCTGCCAATTTATACCCAAAGACACTAAGATGTTTTCAGATAGTTCCAATCACGATGTCCATCATGTACAATCTTTCTTCAACTGTCGTACGGAGGGGGTCATCTACCTTCTGACGTGTTCATGTGGAATTAAGTATGTGGGGAAGACCTTCCGCCCCTTTAAATTCCGCATCAGGGAACATGTGAACTCTGTCAGAAGGAGATTGGAAACCCCTATCTCCAGACATTTGAAGATACATCATGCTAATTCATCTAGCAGACTACGTTTTATGGGTATAGAACTTATACCCCAGCCCCAACGCAAAGGTGACTGGGACCGCAAATTGAGACAAAGGGAGTCCTATTGGATTTATAAATTAAAAACACTCTCCCCTAAAGGACTCAATGAGGGGTTCTCATTTACTCCATTTTTATAGTTTAAAGGGTACTATAACATCCACGGTTAATAGGCTAGTCACCCTCTCATAACTATTTTTAAATCCTTAAATTGCTGACTGCGCAATGGTGTATATATGTAAATAATAAAGTTTTTTTGTTTTTTGTCATCTGTTCTTTGGAACAACATTGTGTGTAATCACTAGCTCTTTGTCTGACTTAATAGTACTATCCCTTTAATTGAGGGACTGTCATTTAACGCAGTTTAACTAATGGCCCCTCTCTCTTTCTCTTTTTTTGTAGCTCTTTGCAGCATATGGGTTTGATGTATTAACCCACATTATGCATTAGCATAACCTTCTAAGATAGTGGAGCTATAAAGTTGGCCTTGCAGCATTCATTTTACCTCTAAGCTTGGGTTAGATGTCGTAATTTGATCTTCCATTGTGGGCACTCACAAGTGGTTTATTTATCTATTAGCCCTCGTTAAGCACCATAATCGGTGTATGTGCGATGTGCTAGTTTAGTGAATAATCCTCTTTTACCGGATTTGAGTGATTGACATGAAGCCCCGCCTCTTTGACGGAGCTTCACACTCCCACTTAGCTGGACAGCCCAGCATTGAAGAATTCATGGCGATCGGATTGCTAGTTACTGCATCCCCTCCCCCTTGTCCGCCCACACTTGACGGACATGCTGTTGAACCTATGACCGCCGCCGAGTGTGTGCAGCAATGAGGATAGGCGGATCCGTCGTGGGATCACCTTATGATTGACCCACATTTCCACCAACGCATAGGCACTACTCGGCTATGACGCGGTATAGGAGGTGGGACAGAACGACACTTTCAATTTGCCTCGATCAGCTGCAAGCCATCTGGTCACGATATGTCAGATACTTAAGAAGCCTGGGAGCACACAGTGGTTGACTAGCTCCTGACGACGGCGTGCATACACGCTGAAACGCGCGTCGAGCGTTTCCTTCACTTTATTTTTCTTATGTTTGTCTCACACTTTTAGGTAGCACTTTATAGTTTTTTATTAGGTGACTTTTCGGTTTGCCAGCGGTAGCAGGCATTTAGTGTGTTTGCCTTAGTTAAGGTGGTTGTATCCACATACTATACTAGGCAGCTATTGGAGAGATATTTTTGGGGGTTCTCTTGTTTGTTACTCCTCTATAGTCCTCGTGTGGGGCTATTTATCTATTTTTACTATTATTTTGTACAAGTATGATATATCAAGCAAGTTGGGGGTACAGGTTATGATTCATTATCTTTCACCTGTTCACTCTCCTATTACTCTCTCTCTCTTTCCTGTTACCGGGCATTCAAGTGCCTTTTCCGTGTCCAAAGTTGCTTCTCAGGATCCCCTTGTTTCAAGGGTCTCCTTTTCTGTGTATTTTCTCTGGGTTACCCCCTACTTTGCAGCTTTGAGGTAGGCAATGCATGGGGTCCTTTTCAATGTTTTGCATATAGCTATGTGAATTATTGGATCTACCCTATTCATTATTCGCTTCTTCGTAGAATTCTTCCTTAGCTGTTCAATCTTATCGGTAAGGTAGCATGCAAAGCACTAGGCTGTAAGGTTAGTTTGGGGGGTTGCAACAGCAGGATTGCCGGAGCATGAACTAATGATAGAGGGAAAGTATGACTGTTTGGCAAGGGCAAGGGCTGCGCTGTATGAACACAATATGAATCTATAATAAAGATAGTCTGCCTGGATGTGAGACTTCCTCCAGGAGATTTCAGCACAACGGGAACATCTTTGCAGGTAGCGTGCTGATTCAGTATGCCAGGGTTGGGGGCGTATCCTCCTTGAGGTGCATGTTTCGAGCGGGGCTGCATTGTTCAAGGCAGAGGTGAGGGTAGTGTTATATGTGGAGATGGCCAGTGAGGGACATGAGATGTAAGCAGGGCCGGTGCAAGGATTTTTGCCGCCCTAGGCAAAAACTATTTTGCCGCCCCCCCCCATATGTCCTGCCCACCATGTGACATCACAATGCCCCGCCCATATGCTCTGCCATATGGGCCAACGCCAGTCTTCACAAAGTGTCTTTTATCTGAAAAGACAGTGTGTTTACATTAAAAAGCCTACAGGCAGAGGCTATAGACACCAGAACCACTACATTATGCTGTAGTGCTTCTGGTGACTATAGTATCCATTTAATGTGCGGTAAATTAGAGATTAGTGCCACTAATAATATATTGGATTGCCTACTTACCACCAGATGAGGACAAGAGGCTGATGATGGGCTCAGTCTGGCTCCACAGGTCTGGTGTAGAAGAGGCTCTCTGGAGACTGTTTTTAACAGTGCTCACAACAATTAACGAACAGGAAGCAGCTCAATTTTTTAGGGCCCCTTACACAGCTCAAGGTCTGGGCCCCCAGGGGGCATACGCCTACAATGCCCACCCATAAATCCACCTACATGGCCCATCCATGAGTTGGGGATTTTTTATGTGTGCAATTTGTGTAAGGGATGTAGTGTGTTTATATGGGATGTAGTGTGTGTTTGCGTGTAAGGAATGCATTGTATGTTTCTGTGTGTGTGTGTGTGTGTGTGTGTGTGTGTGTGTGTGTAAGGGGTGCAAGGTTTGTTTCTGTGTATGTAATTGAATGCAGTGTGTGTCTGTAAGGGGTGCATTAATTATGTAAGAGAACGTAAGGGATGTATTGTGTGTGAGTAGGAATGCATTGTATGTTTCTGTGTGTGTGTGTGTCTCACTTAGTGCTCTCCCTTGGCCCCCTGTCCCTCTGCAGTCCCCCCTTGGTGGTCTTCTCACTCCCCTCTCCCCCCCTTAGTGGTCCTCCCTCTCCCAAACCCCTTAGTGGTCCTCCCTCTCTCAAACCCCTTAGTAGACCTTCCCCTACTCCCACCACCCCCTTAGTGGTAATCCCCCCCCCCTTAGTGGTCCTACCCTCCTTCCCTCTCCTTAGTAGTCCTCCCTCCTTACCCCTCTTTGGTGGTCCTTCCCCTCCTTAGTGGTCCTCCCTCTCCCAAACACCTAGTGGACCTCCCCTCCTCCTCCCTCAGTGGTCCTTACCTTCCCACCCCTGTTCCCCCTGTGTTCCTTCACCCCCCTCCCCCAGTGGTCCTGACTCACCCCTCCCCTAGTGGTCCTTACCCTCCCCTAGTGGTCCTTCCTCCCTCCTCCCCTCCCGTAGTAGTCCTTACCCTCCCTCCCCTCCCCTAGTGGTCCTTCCTCCCCCTCCTCTAGTGGTCCTTACTCTCCCCTCCCCTAGTGGTCCTTACCCCCCCCCCCCCAGTGGTTCTTACCCCCCTGGTCCTTACCCACCCCCAGGGGTCCTTATCCACCCCCTCCCTCCCCTAGTGGTCTTATCCCCCCCTCTCCCTCCCTCCCCTAGTGGTTCTTATCCTCCCTCCCCTCCGCTAGTGGTCCTTACCCCCCCCCCAGTGGTCCTTACCCACCCCAGTGGTCCTTATCCACCCCCTCCCTCCCCTAGTGGTCCTTATCCCCCCCTCTCCCTCCCTCCCCTAGTGGTCCTTATCCTCCCTCCCCTCCCCTAGTGGTCCTTACCCCCCCCCTCATGATCCTTACCCCCCTAGTGGTCCTTACCCCCCCTGGTCCTTACCCACCCCCAGTGGTCCTTATCCCCCCCTCTCCCTCCCTCCCCTAGTGGTCCTTATCCTCGCTCCCCTCCCCTAGTGGTCCTTACCCCCCCTGGTCCTTACCCCCCCCCAGTGGTCCTTATCCCCCCTCTCCCTCCCCTAGTGGTCCTTATCCTCCCTCCCCTCACCTAGTGGTCCTTTCCCACCCTCATGGTCCTTACCCCCCTGGTCCTTAGCCCCCCCCCCCTGGTCCTTACCCACCCCCAGTGGTCCTTACCTCCCTCCCCTCCCCTAGTGGTCCTTTCCCCCCCTCATGGTCCTTATCCACCCCCACCCCCCCCCCCGGTCCTTATCCAACCCCCCCACCCTCCCTCCCCTAGTGGTCCGTTATTCCCTCCCCTCCCCTAGTGGTCCGTTATTCCCCCCCCCACCCCCCCTCCCCTAGTGGTCCGTTATTCCCCACCCCCCATCCCATAGTGGTCCGTTATTCCCCCCCCTCCCATAGTGGTCCGTTATTCCCCCCACCCCCCCCTCCCATAGTGGTCCGTTATTCCCCCCCCCCCCACTCCCATAGTGGTCCTTACCCTCCCCTCCTGCCCATGTAGTGTGGCCGGGCGGCGCGGAACCCGGGACAGGAACCTCTGTTTCCTGTACCCGGCCGCCGGCGTACTGACAGGAAGTGCTCACTCAGTGAGCGCTTCCCTTCAGTCCGCCGGCGGCCGGGTACAGGAAACAGAGGTTCCTGTCCCGGGTTCCGCGCCGCCCGGCCACGCTACATGGAGAGACCGGCAGTAGGGAGCGCTCTGCGCTTCCCTCCTGCCGGTCACTGAAACCCGGCCGCCCTCCATGCAGCAGTGCTGCGCCGCCTGGGGCTTGTTAAAGCGCTCAGGCGGCGCAGCATGAGGAGGTGCACCGGTGACAGGGATCCGGCGCCCCCTTGTAAGTTGCGCCCTAGGCAGCTGCCTAGGTCGCCTTACAGGTGGCGCCGGCCCTGGATGTAAGGGATCGATAGCAGGTGTGCTTAACCTCATTTATCCAGCTAAGTGTCTCTCTTAATTTATGTTGCCTACTTGTATGTCTCTCCATATCCATGGTACCCACTATTGTCTCTCTCCCTTAACGGCCCCTCCTTTATCCACTTAAGTGTCTCTCTTAATCTCCATTGCCTTCTTGTACATCTTTCCAAACCCACTTTACCCCATTGTGTGTCTCTTAACATCCTTCATAATCCTTGTGTGCTTCCTAAACCTCATTACCACGTGTGTTATTCTTAAACTCCCTTACTCCTTGTGTATCTCTCCTTACTCCCAACTACTAATATTGCAGTTTGGCAGTTTGATGACTGAGTATGATGATCTGCACAAGTACCAATACAGTAAGTGACCAGAGAACCAGAACAAGACATTTATAAAGGTCATTCCTTATAACCTCTATAGTTACATCTTAAAACCTTAACTCTTTACGAGTGAGCATCATGTCAAAGTCCATATTAAAGGGTTACTTCAACCCTTTTGGGGGGATTTCCTTTTAAAATGCCCTATTGGGCACTACCAATTAATAATTTAAATGACCAGTATGTATGTAAATTGGATTTTGACCAACTGTCACTGAGCAGTGAACACAAGTATTGTTGCTTAATTTCACTACTGTCTTCACAACAAACATTTCATATTGAAGCAAATGAGTTTTTCAGCTAAGCAATGACTTTTACGTACTTTAGGTAACCATAGTAAAAACACCCACTCAGTTTGAAGGGACACTCCAGACCACTAAAGTACTTTAGCTTGCCGAATTGCTCTCTGTGTGAAAAGTGTATCCTCTTTTTTCATTTCATAAAAAGTGCAGATTTCAAAAGAAATTGACACTTTTATAGTTTAACAGTGTTACACCCCCCTAGCTGTCAATCAGATAACCGGTCCAGTTACTTCCTGTTTTTGTTAGCTCAAGGGAGCTCATCTCAAGAGCTCAATTTCTCAGGGCACCTGCCTTCAGGGCCAGCCTTAGGGGTGTGCGAGCTGTGCGGCCGCACAGGGCGCCATGGAGCAGGGGGCGCCGTGGATTTTTAAAAAAAAAATAATTTTTTTTTTTTTTTTTTTTTTATTTGCAGCGGGGGCGGAGCTTACCGTGCGGCGGGGGCGGAGCTAAAAGCGCCGGAAAACTGCTGCAGGGAAAGCAGGAAGGAGTCCCTGCTTCCCCACTAAACAGTCACCAGGAGCTGCACTGCCTCCACGATGAACTCCACAGGTAACTGTGGGATTGTCAGGTGAGTGTGACTCTCTGCCTGTGTTTATTACTGTCTGTGTGTGTATGACTGTCTGCCTGTGTGTGTCTGTGTGTATGACTGTCTGCCTGTGTGTGTGTGTGTGTGTCTGTGTATGACTGTCTGCCTGTGTGTGTCTGTGTGTGTGTGTATGACTGTCTGCCTCTGTGTGTGTCTGTGTGTATGACTGTCTGCCTCTGTGTGTGTCTGTGTGTATTACTGTCTGCCTCTGTGTGTGTCTGTGTGTATTACTGTCTGTGTCTGTGTGTATGACTGACTGTCTGCCTGTGTGTGTCTGTGTGTGTGAGACTGTCTGCCTGTGTGTGTGTGTGTGTGTGTGTATATGACTGTCTGCCACTGTGTGTCTGTGTGTATTACTGTCTGCCTCTGTGTGTGTGTCTGTGTGTATGACTGTCTGCCTCTGTGTGTATGACTGTCTGCCTCTGTGTGTATGACTGTCTACCTCTGTGTGTGTGATTGTGTGTATGACTGCCTCTGTGTGTATGGCTGTCTGCCTCTGTGTGTATGGCTGTCTGCCTCTGTGTGTCTGTGTGTATGGCTGTCTGCCTGTGTGTGTCTGTGTGTATGACTGTCTGCGTGTTTGTCTGTGTGTATGACTGTCTGCGTGTGTGTGTGTATGACTGTGTGTGTCTGTGTGTATTACTGTCTGCCTCTGTGTGTGTCTGTGTGTATTACTGTCTCTGTCTGTGTGTATGACTGACTGTCTGCCTGTGTGTGTGTGAGACTGTCTGCCTTTGTGTGTCTGTGTGTGTGTGTGTATGACTGTCTGCCTGTGTGTGTGTGTGTGTGGATGTCTTCCTGTGTGTGTGTATGGCCGTCTGACTCTGTGTGTGTGTGTGTGTCACATACAACCAATACACGCATATCACACACTGTTAATACACCCATTACAAATATCACACATAGCATACATATCACACACAGTCATCACACCTACTATCACATACACAGACAACACAAACATTACAGCATACATGGATGACGGGGGGGAGGGGGAGCGCTGTGAAGATTTTTCGCACAGGGCGTCAAAATGCCTAAGGCCGGCCCTGCCTGCCTTGCAAAGACTTCTAACTGAGCTGCATTGGGGAATCTGTGATTGGACAGCCATAGAAATTCTGGGCAGGGTAAGAAAGGCAGTGCTCGCAAATGCTGCACACAAAAGTTCTGCAGCTTTTGCAAGCTATTTTTTTCTAGATATACCCTCAATTGAAATAAAAAAATTAAATGCATGCACATTTTATGGGGCATATCTACTAAACAGGGATCGCTATTATTTATTTATTTATTTTTGGACAAGTGAGTGTCCTTTTAAACCACATTGATTTCCTTATTTTAATCACCTTCATTTTATTTTCATCTCAAAATTAATTCTAGTTTAAAGTTATTTTCAGATATTGCCAAATATTCAGGATTATATTTTTGTTTTATTAATCTAGACATATTTTTCTACCAGAAGAAGAAGAATTATAGATAGATATAAAAAATAAAGTGTGGGAATATACCAAATATTATTATTGTAGTGGTTGTATTTTTTAGGTGCAGTCCTTCTGGTTTTTGTCAAATTGTTTTTGAGTGCACTCAAAGTCCACTCCCTCCACATGCCACAGAGATAATGAGGAATTTCACTTTCTTATCACTTGCACAAATTTAGATGGCGGCAAAAGGATGAGTTGTGGACCAAGCCATCATTATGCCCAAAAAGCATCAATAAAATGCCTTCATTCTTAGCCAGGAATAGTAAATGAAAAATTCACAAGTAATGCTGTTGTAAGATACGATCTTACATATATATTACTAGCCAGAATGCAAGTAAAAAAAATAAAAACTCTAATATAAAAAAATGAAACCAAAAACATTTTGTGATACTTTATTTTTTTTTTGTATTTTTGTTTCTCAAAAGAACACAACAGTTCATAATTGTATGGTAGATGAAATTGGATCTGTTTAATATAAAAAACAATTAGTGAAAAAAGGTTATTATTCATTCAGTTTTCACTCAGTTAAAAAAAAAAAAAAAATAGAAAAATATACATGATTTATTTGGATAGTCCCGTGATGGAATTATGCTTTGTCTCTAATGGTAGCTCTATTTGGAATAGAAATGAACTGTACAAAAAAGATGGTTTGCATCTTTCTCAAAAGGGAACAAATGTCCTCAGCAGCGAGCAGGTTTTGCGAGCAGGTTTTACTAGGAAGTATTTAAACTAGGAAGGGGGGGCAATTGGATTGATGTTTGACCACCCTTTTGTCCCCCCCTCCTAGTTTAAATACAAGGACAAAAAGTAACTGTAGCGAGTGTGTTAAAAAATGATAAGCTTAGAGTCATGTCTACAAATGCTCGCAGTTTAGGGAATAAGATCCATGAACTTGTGGCAATAATGGCAACTGATAGTGTAGATTTAGTGGCTGTTACTGAGACATGGTATAATAAAAAAATGACTGGGACATAGCAATACCAGGGTACTCTTTATATAGAAAAGACAGAGAAGGCAAGAAGGGGTAGGGACGGCCCTGTATGTGAAGGATAGCATAAAATCTGACCTAATAACATTTAGTGAAGTGAACATAGAGTCCGTTTGGGTTACGTTACAATTTGGTAATCACACAGTAACTCGTGTAGGTGTGATTTATAGGCCCCCTGGACAAATAGAAGAGTTGGATAATCTACTAATTGAGGAAATAGCTAAAATGACAATGAAGGGGGAAGTTATCATCATGGGTGACTTTAATCTTCCTGATGTGAACTGGAAAACCAAAACAGCTGCTTGTGCCAGGAGCACACATATTCTAAACTCCCTACTGGGATTGTCTCTAAAACAAGTGGTTGAGGGGAGCCGAACCGCTGAACTGCATGGATGCTACCCTGCAGTACTCCCGAATGACAAAGCACAATCTACGGGCATCCATGGTCCCAGAAGGCCCCAAGCCAACACAATCAAGTGCCCTAACACCCTGACACTAGGGGCTACAAGCCCATGCCCTTCTTATACAATCCAAAGGGCAGAAAAACCAGCTGCAACACTCAGGCCTACCTCACATCGCTGCTGGCGCGCACAGAAATTTAAGCTGTGTCTAAAAGAGTCCAGGCCACGGAGGAGGATGTCATGGACATTTGCCATGAACTGACAACTGTGAGTGATACCCTGCACCAACTGCAAGCCGCTAATTCAGTGCTCCAGCTAAAATTAGACACACTAGAGGACCGCAACCAGTGGACGAACATAAAAAACAGGGGAATACCGGACTTGGTTGGTCCGACCGAATTGCTTCACTACCTACGAAGGCTATTGGCAACGCTGTTGTCCCACACCCAGGCCAAGAAGGTTGAATTTGAAGGGCATTTCCACATCAATAAAGCAAGACAGGCGCCAGCTACAGCCCCACGAGATGTCATTGTCCACTGTAACTCTTTGTTAGACAAACGTTGCATTCTCGCAGCAATCAAAGACAAGCCCCCACTCGACTTTGAGTCATCCAGCACACCTTTTTCCAAGACATTATGAGGAATATCTTGCAATGGAGAAAATCACTGAGCACCATAACCACGCAAAATCAACAAGCAAAAGTGGACTACCGCTGGCAGATGCCAAGGGCCCTAGCATTGACCCACCAGGACATGACCCTGGTGCTCACCTCCATCTCAAAAGCTCCAGCTTTCTTGCAGGCGCTGGGACTCCTATCAGAAAACAGAGCTCAAGAGGCACCTACCACCTCCACAGGCCACATATGGGACCCAGAGAGATCGGTACTGTTTACTCCCAGAGACAGCTCCAGGAAGGCTGCAGTGACCTGAACAGTACTGTTACAGAGCCTCCGGGGTCAATTGCCATAGCAATCAACACCTTACCTAACACATATATGTCAACCACAGTTATGTTCACGATATTTATATTGATTTGTACTTTTGCTTTATTTTGTTGTTTTCGTTACCCACGACTTTAAGTAACCAGGGACCCACTTATTACGCCTCACTATATTTGCGAGAGCAGTTCGGGCACTTAGTCCAACATACACCGGACAGGACTCGACAACCCATCCCCTGTGGCCCCATTAGGTTAGGGGTCGACACTAGACTTTGTTTAGATAAGACAGAGATAGTCTACATACCCTCTGTAGCGCACCTGGCACCCCAACTGGGTACAGCCGTTAATGGATGCTCCTAGCGCTTCCAGAGGACTCCAAGCACTCCACCAGACACCATAAGCACCGCAGGCTGCAGCTATCTCCCTTCAGAACGAAGCAGGAACAAGCTCTTACAAGAGTTCAGTGATTATAGCAAGGGAATATGCCTAGCATAGCAATCCCTTGTAGCAGATTCCCCCAATAAGAGACAGGACTCAAGTTGAGGGTAAAAATAGAACTCTCTGGCTGCTAGCTTGCAGCCCTTTTTATTAGGTGCTCCCATGAAGGGGAGGGACACACACAGTAACGTACATTAACCAATCACACAATAGTTACATCCCACACATAGCCCTCCCCTCTACCTGTAAACTAATTATCTGTACACACAGGAAAATACAATTATCATAGGTAGGGAAAATACAGTTTTTACACAACATTCATAACTCCCAAAATATACATCACATTCGCATAAAAATACATATTCACGACCAGCTTATTTCGGCAAAAATACAAACTATTATCCCCCAAAAAACACTCGACCAAGCTTACAAATTATACAACTTAGGTAGCATGGGAAAGAGGAGCAAAAAACTGAAATCGGACGGCACACGTCCGGGAGCAAC
The DNA here is from genome assembly GCF_036172605.1 of Pelobates fuscus. Taxonomy (NCBI): domain Eukaryota; kingdom Metazoa; phylum Chordata; class Amphibia; order Anura; family Pelobatidae; genus Pelobates; species Pelobates fuscus. The sequence goes on along the minus strand of NC_086319.1, from coordinate 38,054,007 downwards.
TATTGGTGACTTGTGGCGGAGAGCGCAGGGGGCCCTGGAGCCCAACATGGCGGATTACACGAGCTATGTAGACGACTTCAATAATTCCGACGACCCATTCTCCGACCAAGAGGAGATTGCCCTGCCCGCTTCAAAACCGCCGACAACACCTAAGGCACAGATGGACGCGTCTCCGGTCACAAAGGTGGAGATGAGGGAACTGTTGGCCGAGCTCCGACGAGGCATCCAGGCCGACATGGCGGACATGAAGAGAGACATCCAAGGCCTGTCGGTCCGCATGGATGTCGTCGAGCAAAACACAGCAAGCCATACAAAGCAACTTGCCACTCTGCAGAGAGACCTCGCCGCCCTACAACAGCAGCACATCCAAGCGGAACATAAAATGGCGGCAATGGAGGACACGCGACGGGCCGCAAACCTTAAGATCAGAGGTGTAGCGGAGTCTGTCTCGGACGCCGAGGTGCCTCATCTCATTCGGCGGCTGGTAAGCACAATCCTCCCAATAAAGCAGGCCAAGGGCATAAGTATTGACGGCGTATTCAGAATACCCAAACCCGCAACAGCGCCACAGACAGCACCCAGGGACATTATTGTTAAATTCAATAAACGCCAAGACAAAATGGCAGTAATGGCAGCCACCAGGGGAATTACGCCATATACCTTTGAAGATATGTCCCTCCTTTTTTACTCGGATCTGTCTAGGGGAACTATGCAATGGCGCGCGGCCCTCAGACCACTTACCACCTTACTCCGCGCACATGGCATACAATACCAATGGCGCCCACCCCGCAAACTACAAGTAATCCACGGGACTGGCACATATCTCATATCTGACCTCCCAGAAGCGAAAAAGCACTTGGCGGCATGGGGCCTCCCTCAGGACGCCATTCAGCAGTCTGGTAGGCCCTCCAACTCCCGCATGGGGAACCCGGACACCTCCGAGACATTTGTCCCAAGAAACATCACCCAAATGACAAAAGCGGTAGACTCTCGCTGTAACCAAAGGCGGACTTGAAGCCCCTCACTTACCTTCTTGTTGTTGTCCTTGGGTCTATGAGGACTAAGGGCCACGGAGAACGACTTCAAGATCGCCCCATAAGACGCACCTGGAATACCGGCTGAACGGCGTATGAGGTCTACACCCAGACTGACCGCCTGAACGCAGAGTGGGACTCCTAACGTCTTTGTGGAAATTCTACTTTTGACACAATCAGAGACTTAAACTCCCTCTTCCTTAAATTTTGTTTCACTAATGTTTTTTATTGTTACTTGCTTAGTTATATAATTTCACTCAGACACCACAAGATGCGAAGCCACATAAGTTTAATGTGTAAGGGAAACTCCCCGGCCATTCTTAAGGATGACTGACCTCTTTTAAAATACTCCTAGAGGTCGGGCCGATTATGTAGACATGCTAACATCACTGCACCCGCAGGGCTTTTTCACAGCCGCCTACCTCTACCTTGTGCCTCGCCATTTACAAGCCTGTTCGACCTTCAACCTATCTATCCCAGGCCTCCTACTGTGCCAGAATGCCCCAGACCGCCCAGGCAATACACTGGGCATGAGAAGGGGACACTACCACATAGACGTAGTAATGCCGACATTAAGGCACTCAACACAGGCAGTACTATTCCGCGGTCACCGTCTCACAACTACAATCAGCTTCTATGCTGACTATATGTTTTAGCCCCTACGGTTACGCGACCACAGTACATAACCAGACGGTAGTCTAACACGGTCAGCCACCGTTAAGAGCAAGATACATGGCAAGCAGGGGTAAAATGTCCCTCCCGGGCTTACACAGTGCCCAAGCGCCCCAACCACGGGCTTAATGCCCCCCCAGCCATTTATTACATCTTGGACCCGCTAAAACCCACACAGAACATGACTGCCCCAGACCGGTGCGGTTAGTATGCGGGATAGCTACACTTACCACTAGCCCCTATCTTGACCTGCCCGCCCTGAGTAGCAGAACAAGGCTCATACCCCCTCATTTTCCCACTCGGAGAGGACAGTGAGGGATATAGCCCAGGCTACCCTATCTCAGACTTACCTAGTGAGAACCCAGCTCACACCTCCAACTAAGCACACTGAGCTCGCACAGTTACTCTGAGCAACAACAGCCACACATTTCAGAACCTAAAACCACTCTCTTGTTCATATGTATTGTGTTTTTTTGTTTTTGTTTTTGTTTTACACATGTTTATCGTTCATATGCACCCTGGCAGACTCTTATGTAAACTACAGCTGTAAAGAGTGGCTTTACTCATCTCATGTATTTTATCAATATACGCGCAGCTAGCCACATCTCACAGCAGATTGCGACATGTAAACGAGGCCAACTAGTCTTACATACTCGTGTATTTTGTACTCCTACCCTTCGCTGAAGCCTGTTTCACTATGCAACACTTACTCAAAAAAAAAAAAAGTGCTTTGACTGTTAATACCCATTGCAATGTATGTTCAATTCTAACGTATGGATTGCCGTTGGGGTACCATACGCACTCTTGTAACCATTCCAGGCACTGCAAAAATAAAGAATTAAAAAAAAAAAAAAAATACATATTCACAATCAATCCATTCAGGGGAACAACATACTCAAAAATCATACGAATTGGACCAGGGGTTCAAAAGTTAGTACAAATGTGCATTTGACCTTCTGGAAGCATGGTTTTACAGGGCCCTCTATCCTGGAGACAATGGGGGGAAGTAATCCTAGAGGCAGACTCCATTAACCACATGGTTGCAAAACGACATAAAACACTTTAAAATACATAAAGTCACATTTTACACATAACACACAGACATTTCACATATCCCCAGATAGCTCAGGTCTGAGTGCACATTATTAGGTGAATGGCACTCAGACCAACCGAATACAGTTTAATCGCCATGGAGCCAAAGTCTTTAATCACACGAATAGGCTCCATGGCATAGCTATCTGGGTTACCACAGCTCACACAGGGCAAGTACCAAATGACCCCACTGTATTTAAAGTGCCAGAATGAGTGACATACACTCTGGTATGGCCGAATACTGTTTTTAAAGGGCCCAATCTCCCAGGGCCATAGTCCAAAGGCAGCAGGCGGGCAGCCAGGCTTCTCCAATGCAATGTGGCGAGATTGCTCTCGTCACACCCTCCACTCGCCGATAGAAAGCGGCAAGAACTTACCCCCACCCCTTAAGACAGCTGGCCAAAATACAAATGGGAGACCGCAGTCAGTGGAATGACAGTAACCTCCTAACCCCAAATATAACCATGCTTAAGCAAACTCGAAGACAAGTCGAGGGTATAGCATACTTAATAGCATACTTAATACTTACGGGGTGAGTAAACCCTGCAAGAGAGTGAATACATATAACCACACCTCATGGCCTACCAATAGCATAGTCGGACGTGACCCGTTAAAATAAAAATGGGGCGAGGAGGCGCAGGGGAATCTCTCAGTGATACACACTGTATATCATAGGCAGGGCCGGTGCAAGGATTTTTGGGTACATAGGCAAAGATGTATTTTTCCGCCCCCCCCATTCAAAAATAACATCTTCACCTATGTGCCTCTTAACCAGCCCCTCTCCCCGTCCATTATTGGTCCCCTCCCTTCCCTGTCCCTTAGTGTTCTTCTGACAGTCACACACACTCAATGACAAACACAGAGACTCACTGATCTGACACACACACACTGATTGACACTCATTGACAGACACACTGATAGTCACACACAGACTCAATGACAAAGATACTCTCACTGATTTGACAGACACTCACAAACACACACTGACAGACACACACATACACTGACACACTCACATGCAACACTCATACAATCACTCACAGACACACATACACTCACTCACGCACACACTCACAGTCACTCACAGACACATACACTCACTCACGCACACACTCACAGACACACATACACTCACTCATGCACACACTCACAGTCACTCACAGACACACATACACTCACGCACACACTCACAGACACACATACACTCACTCACGCACACACTCACAGACACACATACACTCACACACAGTCACTCACAGTAACACATACACTCAGACACTCACACACAGACACTCACACACACACTCACAGACACTCACTCACACAGAGACACATACACACTCAGACACACAGACACTCACTCACACACTCACTCACACAGAGACACATACACACTCACAGACACTCACTCACACAGTCACTCACAGACACACAGTCACTCACAGTAACACATACACTCACTCACGCACACACACACACACACACACAGACACATACTCACATACACTCACTCACACACACACACACACACAGACACATACTCACAGACACTCACTCACACACACACACTGACACTCACACACAGACACTCACACACAGACACACACTCACATACACACACTCACAGACACACACTCACAGACACACACTCACAGACACACACTCACAGACACTCACTCACACAGAGACACATACACACTCAGACACACAGACACTCACTCACACACTCACTCACACAGAGACACACAGACACTCTCACACACACAGACACTCTCACACACAGAAACTCTCACACACAGACACTCTCACACACAGACACATCACATACATTCACAAATTATTTTAATACATAAATAATATCCACCCAGCCTCCCTACCTGGAGAGCTGGTGTGGATCATTCCCTGGGGTCCAGTGGGGCTGCAGGGCGGCGTGCGGCAGGGCTGCGATCAGGCGCTGCGAGGGAGCTCTAACCTCTCTGCTCTGCTCCCTCGCGGGCTGTCTGCTGATGCCGCGGGAGCCGGAATATGACGTCATATTCCGGCTCCCGTGGCATCAGCAGACAGCGCGCGAGGGAGCAGAGCAGAGAGGTTAGAGCTCCCTCGCAGCGCCTGATCGCAGCCCTGCCGCACTGGGGGCGGAGATGGTGGCCGGCAGGAGGGAGAGCTTCCCTCCTACCGGTCACTGAAATCTTGCGCCCCCGGAGCCGGTGCGCCCTAAGGCGGCCGCCTGTGCCGCCTTATGGACGCGCCGGCCCTGATCATAGGACAGCACTGTATAAATATCTCTTCAGCTATACTATCATCAATCTGACTGGTCTGCAAAAGAGATAGAAGGGGAAATTGTAACTTCACATTTTTTGTTGCATTCCTATCTGAAAAACCAAATTCCAGGAGCAAGAATTGGATAAACGATTAGTGGCATGATGGAAGTATGTTCAAAGAATGGCTTGTAGGCATGTTGTCACTCCTGGGACTCTATTGATTCACTTTAAAACCTGAATTGGAAATCAACTGGCGTATAAAGAGAACATGCCTATGAAGATTGAGAATGAAAATTAAATTCCATAAAAAAAATGATATTCTGGGGCGTGGCCGAACTGCCGACAGCAATGGAGGCTTAACCCCTTAAGGACACATGACATGTGTTCCCTTTTATTCCAGAAGTTTGGTCCTTAAGGGGTTAAACCGGAGCTCCTCAATCACTCACCATCCCCAGCACCTCTAAAAGCAGCCAAAGCCGACCATGGGGAAGAACTCCAGAGCGGCAAGCACCCCCAGGCAATCAGGGTCACGTCAGGCTCAAATAACTGCCTCCATGCAGCAGTACCTGACAACACCGACAGCACAGACCTCCCACGTGGCATCTGAGGCCTGCAACATGTCGGACCCCTCCACACCGACCTCACCAGTCTCCAGCAGAGGGGAAATCCCTCCATCTCCTCCACTTGACTGGGGAGCCCTATTAAGAGCACTGCCCACAAAAGAAGATTTACTGTCTGACAACACAGCTCTGCAATCCTCCATCAGAGCAGACCTACAGCTCATAAGGGCAGACATACAGGGCCTCACTGACTGCATGGCAACGGTGGAAGCTGACCATGACAACCTAGTGACAGCTCAAGAAGCCACAACAGCCACATTAGACTGCCAGACCACACAGCTACAACAGATGGCTCTACACCTAGAAGATCTGGACAACAGGGGACGTCGCCAAAACCTTCGCCTGCGCGGCTTGCCAGAGCAAGAAGACTCCCCAGAACACCTCCGTGAGGTACTAGCCACGATATTTAACAGCATCTTGAAGAGAGCGGAGGGATCAGTCATCGAATTTACCGAAGGGACCACCTGACAGCCCACCCAGAGATGTTATCTGCTGCCTCTCCAGCTATACCCTGAAAGAGGAGATCTTGCAAGCGGCACGCGAGAATAGAGACATCAGATTTCACCAACATGCTCTTCAACTGTACCCCGATCTCAGTCCCGCCACACTAGGATACAGGAGAGCGCTGAAACCGCTGACACGTGTCTTGATCTCGCAGAAAATACGATACAGGTGGATCTTCCCATCTGGCATACTTCTCTTCACACCTGAAGGCCCTAGACCGATACGGGGACATCGAGACTACATAGAGATCTCTAACCTTCTGCAACTCCCACCAAGCAACATGCGCTGGCCTGATCCGCTGGACTTTTATAAACCACCTCCACCTCCCCAGATTGATCTGGCACACGCACAGCGAAGGATCAGATCCAGACAAGAATCCACAAGACCAGCAGGCACCTCACGCTGACCGTGCAAACAGCGAGAATACAGATCCCCAAAAGGACAATGAACTCTAACGAGGGTCCTCGCCCCGAATCTCCGGGTGGTAATATAACCTGCACTATGGTGGGAGGGGGACGAACTTTACAAGTATGATGTCCTAAGCATGCTCTGTCACTATATTTTGTCCCGACACACATACACGCAACCGGTACTCTTACTATGACACACCTTAAGACAACCTGGGACCCCCTAAAATGATAATGTAAAATAATAACCAGACGACACATATAGAAGGGGACAAGTGTGACAAACCCACTACACCTGAATTATAAGTTGGAACCAACCCACAGGTGCACGCAAATGAAGGGGACAGCCCTGAATAACATAAGACTGGACGAATTATACATACAGAGACAACGGGGGGTCGGTAGGGGAGGGATCTAGACACGGGAGACCTGCCCACTACCCTTCACTACTCACGTACCAATAGTCATACGCCCTCTGTATCTTCTTCCCTGTGTGTTTGTTTGTTTTTTCTAATGGTTACATAGATTGCACTGTTCGCACATTGTAAACCGGCTTAGGATAAAATAAGCAAAACGGGGAGAGGGGATTGTTTGCTGTGTATTGAATTTTTTCTGTTTGTCTTAACGTAATTGTTATTGTTCTCCAATTATACACTGTTGTTTTCTAACCTACATGTAACCGCCACTTGGCCGTGGTACCCCATTGGTTGAGGTGTCACTATAGCGAGGGGGCGGCCCCTGGTTCCCGACTGGAGCGGACGCCAGACCGGAACCCCTCAGACGCCCGTTACCTTACCAAACACTGGTTCATGCGGCTCGCACTCCACTCGGTGGAGACTGGGCCCTCCCTGCGCGGGGACCTAACAGATTTACCCAACCCAATTTCCATGCCCACACTCAGGCTCCAATACAAGCCTTTAACACCCCTGCTCCCTCCCCCATAAGACGCTCTCTCCCGCAACGACACTGAAGTCTATCTGCCCTCACCTCACGCACAACTAACGCTACTAGTTACAACGGCAAAATTACGACTACCCAGACCTACTGAATGGCACCCATCAATCTCCTATCCATAAACGCTAAAGGCCTTAATAAACCCGAAAAAAGATCCCAAGCCCTAAACTACTTCCATAGCCTTAAATCACACATAGTGTTCATCCAAGAGACACACTTCTGGGAAGGACACGCTCCCAAATTGACGAATAACCGCTACACACAATGCTTCACGAGTAACAACCCAGACGGGAAATCCAAGGGCACTGCCATCCTGCTACATAAATCTCTCCAATTCCAACTTAAAGAAACTCTGGTAGATAAAGGAGGGAGATATGTATGTGTTAAGGGAACAGTGCTGACCAAGCCTTACACACTGCTCAACTTATATGTACCCAACACCAAACAAGCCCGATTTATAAAATCAACCCTGCGAGCGATTGAGGGATTCACTGAAGGGTGCCTCATAGTTGGGGGGGATCTTAATGTTGCTCTACACCCACGACTAGACACATCCACAGGAACCTCCGCAGTACCCGCACACATCCTACAAACCATAAACAATTCCCTGCGAGACCACAGACTAGTGGACTGCTGGAGGGCCACTCATCCAGAAGACAGGGACTATACTTTCTTCTCAACCCCTAACCAATCATACTCCCACCTAGATTATTTCTTCCTCCCCCACTTTTATCTAACAGACTTACAGACCATCCGCATAGGCACCACAACGTGGTCCGACCATGCCCCTCTAGTGATGACCCTGTCATCCCCACTGTATAGGCCCCCAACGATGAACTGGAGACTCAATAAATCCCTCCTAACAGATCCACTGACTCTCCAAGAGATTCGTACCTCCCTCACGACATACTTTGAGGAAAACGATAGAGAAGAAGAGGGGCACTAATAGCAAAAGGCTCCGCGATTAAAAGAGAACGAAAGGCACGTCTAACACACCTTTTACAGGAAATCCATCAAGTTGAAGGGACCCATAAACAGACGGGGCGACCAGACTACTGGCGCAAACTGACGACCTTACGTAGAGAACTCTCGACACTGCTCAATCACTCCTACCAGAAAATGGTCACAGAAACGAAAACATTCTTCTTTGTTAACGCAGACAAATGCGGGTCCTTACTGGCCCGAATGACAGCCAAAAGGCTAGCAAACGCATACATACCCAAAATCAGAGACAAACATAACAGACTGAAACTCTTGCCCACGGATATGGCCGTAGTCCTTCATGGATACTACTCTGACTTATCCTCATTATCCACACAACAGGCATTCAAAAATTCTGTTCAAAATTCTATTTAATCTGACAGTATTCTTTTTATTCCATTTCATTTAATAAATGATGTAGAACTTACAAGATTATTCACTAAAATGTGATTATTTTGCGGGGGGAGGGGGAGGAAGGAGGGGGCGAGGGAGAGGTTACACATTTTTTGTCAAAAAAGCCAAACAGGAAAATAAATTCCTTGTCCAGTTATGTTTTCAGTTTGCTTATTTTGCCGAAAACTTGAAAATGAATTTACTTTGAATTCCTGACAATCCACTCTTTAGTGAATAATGCTACTAGTAAGTCATCAATTCTTTACATAATTTAAAACCACAAATAAAATATTTTTCCAGTACAATATACCTTTGAAGAAAGCCAGGATAACCCTATAACGAGACACATATGATGACTAATAAACCACGCAAAAAGATGTGTAATTATATTACCTCAACTTACAGAAAATCATACACCCATATTTTTGTATGGTTACAATGCCCATCGTGAAACCACTACTTAACAATGTTATTGATATGATTAGTAAATGTATAGACCCCCTGATCCAACGAAACTGTGATAAAACTTACCAAGATCAGACCTGAGTTAACTTGTCAAACAAAAATGACTTTATTCCCCAGGTGTTGTGCTTAAAACTATTTCAAGGAATCACCAGCGACTTTAACAGGAAACCAAATCCAGGACACTAAAGGGTCTTTCTCAATAACAGACAGAAGGATTTTTAGATAACAAAGAAGCCCATCAGCCAGATGTCTTTTGACTACACATGCCAAGGAGAAATGAAAACCTAGAAACTGCAATGTATTAGCAGTGTGTGTGTGTGTGTGTGTGTGTGTGTGTGTGTGTGTGTGTGTGTGTGTTAATCAGAAGTTCTCAAAAGACCTTATAGTGCGGGTAACACTATGGAGCAGCTGAAAATACTGTCACACATGGCTGTAACTCTCCCTGAACTCGGTCTGCACTCCATCATACTAACACTATCCATTACCAACTACACTACCCTTACCCTAACACTAACTTGAATCCCCACACTACCCTTATACTTACACTAACTTTAATTCCCACACTACGCTTATACTTACACTAACCCTTAAACTATACACTACCCCAACACTAACTTTAACTCCTACACTACCCTTACACTTACACTAACAATAACCCCTAAACTCTACACTACCCTAACACTAACTTTAACTCCTACACTACCCTTACCCTAACACTAACTTTAATTCCCAAACTACCCTTATACTTACACTAACCCTTAAACTATGCACTACCCCAACACTAACTTTAACTCCTACACTACCCTTACACTTACACTAACTATAACCCCTAAACTCTACACTACCCTAACACTTACGCTAGCAAAAATGCAGGATGAAGTCTTAAACACAATGCCTGAAATATGATTTCTCTGAATTGATGTGCTCAAATTAACAGTATGTGAGTGTGTGTGTATGCGTGTGTGTGTGTGTGTGTGCATGCATGTGTGCGCGAGTGTGTGAGACAGACAGGACGTTACAGAGTACACATTTACAGCAAGTGCATGTGGCAGTTGTATTATGTAGTTTTTTGTTTATTATTATTGCAAATCAATTGTATATTCACATGATTACAGTGGAGACAATAGTCTTTAATCATAATATCAGTGTGTTCTCAAGGGAGGATAAAAGAGGAACTCTGCAGCAGACAATAAATACAATGTCCACACTGTCGCATGTTAATGGACTGGAGAGAATTGCACGCTCTGGAAACTCTTCGCTCATTATCTCCGCTACTGAGATTTTAATTTCAATTTGGACTTAATTGTCAAGATTCTAATGTGCAGAGAAATTATGATGGTTGAAAGCCATATTATCATTGCGGTTTATTTTATTTGTAATGTAAACTAATGGCAAATAAATGATTCCATAATGTGCTATAATTATCTGATGAATAATCAATGGATTGCAATAAATTAGTGTATTCTAGCTTGTAAAATGTGAATGAGGATGGAGCCTTACATAATGTTTTTTGTTTTTTTTTAAAACATCAGACCAGAGGCAGACACTGTGCAGGAGATTTTTCAAAGAGTCCTGGAAAGTGTCTTTTATTATTGGCCTCTATTCTGTTTGGATTGATTAAATTGTTCCAAAAATTCTCTGCCGGTAGTACAGCATTTTTTCACAAAAATATAAATTTCAGAAAATACCGCCAAAATTAGATTGGTAGAAAAAAGAAAAATAAAACAGAAAAAAATTCTGGCGCATAAAGTGGCAGAAAGATTGATAAACCCATTGGATTGCCAAAAAAAATGGAATGTAAATTAGAAAATTATGGTTAGGAAGCTACAGAGGAGGAAAAAAAAAAAGATTTAGCAAGGGCTGTACCTAGGTTACATGGAATTGGGATATTTTGGCTCTTCCCAACCCACACAATGTAAAAAGAAATGTGGGTCTCCCTCTGCATCACCCCCAATTCCCTGTTTGTTAGGAATATTACACACACACGAACATTCATGTACACATTCATATTCACACATACTTACATTCATGTACAACATACATCCATATACACAGACATTGATACACACATGGACACAAACACACCCCGTCATACATACACGCATTTATTCATACACACACACACACAGACTCATAAACACAGACTGACCCTTACACTCACACACAAACACACATGGACACAAACACACCCCGTCACACATACAGGCACTCATTCATACACACACACACAAGAATATACAAAACACAACGAGGGAACCGGCTGGTTGTATACACACACTTATATACAAGGATCAGTGGTAGGTAAATACAGCCTCCACACACACAGACTCATAAACCCATACTGACTCTTACACTGACACCTAGACTCATACACATACAGACTCATACACTCTCACACACAAACACATGTACACACAGTCTTATACACACACAAATTCATACACACACACAGACATTCATATACACACTCACAGTTACATCCATGCACACACTTAATTTTTATTTTAATAAACAATAAAATAGTATATTTGTTTGTTGTATGTTTGTTTATTTGTTTGTTTGTTTGTTTGTTTGTTTTTACAGTGAGGTCCACCCAACCCCATTGTTCTTAACTTGACAGGGAGAGCTGGAGTGGAACCTCATCCTTGGGATCCAGTGGGGTACTGCTGAGATCAGTCTCTCTGCACTGAATTCCCAGCTCCACGCTGCTCTATACTGTTGACAGGGGTTGGATAACGGAATATCAAAACTCCACCAACAGTACAGAGCACACAAGTACACGAGTACAGCTGGGAAATCAGTGAAAAGTGATAGCTGAAACCATCTCAAACAATTGCAAGCAGGTACCCCCACGATCAATGTGCCAGAAAGTAGGTGCCTGCTCTGGCGGGATGGGGGGTACACTGTAAAATGGGGGATAGTTACGTTTTGCTTTTTTAGTTATTATGTAAGTCTTAAAATACAAATGTTATTATGTTCAAATCAATGTTACTCATTTTATCAAATATATAGATGTATTTATTTTTTGATATTTAAATAATTCTGTTTACTTATATTCACCCTCTCTAAGGTTCCAGATTGAAAGTAAAAAATATTAAACTAAAAAACACAGTAAAAAAAAAAAAAAAAAAAAAACGCTATCGGAACCTCCCAAACAAGATTTACTGCGATTTCTGTCTCCTCTGTACTTAACCGGTGATGTTATCATTTTCTAAAGAGATCTTCGTTCCAAAAAATATCAATCAATGATGAAATAACGATGCTCAATTTTCAAAAATATGATTTATAGAACATTTTTATCCAGTCCATTATTATTTCATTATTCATTTAAACTTCGACTATGGGTTTCACATTTGATGTTCTACATTTATATTTCATTTCTTTATTTTTTAAACCACACTCTAGGCATACATCTGTTTCTGATATTGAAGTATATCCTCTTCTTCCAGTAAAATCTATAGAAATATGGGAAAACTTGTAGATAGCATTAAAACTACATCTTCTTTGCTTGTGTATTGACCAACTCTTTCCTATTCTGGCAAACATTTAGTTTTGAAAGGATTGCTGCTAAGTTCTAAGTTTGTCTTCTTCACTGAGTACAGGATGATATGTAGTCTCGAAGAGTTTAATGTTGTACTCAATTTCTTAGCATAGTTTTTTTTGCCAAAGTCAGCTTTTGCTGAAATATTGCTGTCGTATTACCTAATATGCTCTACATTGGATTTGATTGTGAAACGGTTCCAATATGGATCATGTATCAGGTCACAATTTAAACACTCATGACCATTGTAGTTGCCAAAAATATTTTGGCAAATTATTTAGGAGTGAAGGGTAATTTAAGGTATAAGGTAACTTAAACTGTGTTGCTCGTTTATACAATAAAAGTATACGATTTATAGAAAGTAAATGGAGAACAAACTTTTATTGAGGGAGTATTGCTAGGATATGAATAGGAATTATATGAATGTAAAGATGTTATATGAATGTTAAATGACACTATTCCTTTAAATTTTGTATACCTAAAACATTTTAATAAATTGGCAATGTGTGTTGTGTACTTCTCGGAGTTGATTATCACTAGCCCCTTTGGGACACTCCACAACTATAAATGTAAAAATATATAAATACAAATCATACACATATTTTCATAGTTTATAATAACAAACAGTATTATAACAGAAGCAATTCTAAAGACACATAGCAGAAAGCATGCATACTTATGTGCATCGTTTACCCATAATTATAATAATTGGGGTTGGCTTATTGTATAAATGGCTTCCCATTCTCTTGATAAAGATGAATTGGAACCACCTGGGCAAGTGACTAGTATCCCCATGCCAGCTATCAAGCCAACAGGATCCTGGTTACACCTTTGCTGCATTTTGTATGAGAAAATCAGCTCATACGATGGCTCTCACTTACGGCCAGCTCTCTAGCGTAAAGTGGATTCCCCACTTTAGAAAGTTGGTCTGGGGGCGTGGCCTGAAGTCCGACCAGCATGGACGTGTGAGTCCCGAGCTCCTTGCCACCAAGCCAGCATTAGCTGTCTCCAGCCCGCCAGCATACCTCAATGGGACGCACGAAGAGACTGGAGAGCCAGCAGACCCCCAGGGCAGCACCGCCAGCACCACCATCGGGACCGATGGACGGGTTCTTTCAAACCCCGCAGGGACCGAGCCGCGAGGTGCACGGATCCAAGATGGCGCCCGTCTCCCCAGCTTCCTCCTGCTCGGAGCCCGAACAGCCTACGCTGGCTGATATTGGGGCAGAGATCAGGAGACTGGCAGCCAATATAGTCACCAAGTCTGACCTACAATCCCTGACAGCCACCCTCACGGCTTCCCTCATGTCCGCGGTCACTGCACTGCGCACTGACATGGAGGCACAGGGAGGCCGCATCCAGGCCTTAGAAACCCAGGCCCAAGAAGCACAGCGCCAAACATCAGCCACAGACACAGCCCCAACAAGGCAGGGCAACATACTACTGGCACTGTGCAGACAAGTGGAGGACCTGGATAACCGGAGCCGCCGCTCAAACATCCGGGTAAGAGGGGTGCCAGAGAGTGAGGGGACGGAAAATGTGGAGGAGCTGCTCACTGCGCTCTTCCTCCAAATTCTGGGGACAAACGCACCGCCAGACATATGCTTCGAGCGGGCACACAGGGCCCTGAGACCCAGGATCAGGGATGGGGACCCCAGAGACATTATCTGCTGCTTGCACTCATTTCCCCTTAAAGAATGCATAATGCAGCGGGCCAGGACCCGGCCCACGTGGCGATATCAAGAGGCAGAGGTCTCCCTGTACAATGACCTCTCCCCTACCACGTTGGAAGCTAGACGTGCTCTCAGACCTATCACTACAGCACTGAGGGAACGCAATATTCCATACAAATGGGGCTTCCCGTTTAGCATCCAAGTGAGACACCATAATGAATGGGTCGCTGCACGCTGGCCGGACGAAATACCACGTTTTCTCCAAAGGCTGGACCTCCCGCCCATAGCAGTTCCGGACTGGGTACTGGAACCACTAGACCGGGAACCCTGACCCCAGAGACAACCACGGAACCCGTGGAGGGGCCCCTGAGAGAACCGAATGCATGATGCGCCCCCACACCCATCCAACCCTGAGGAATAGCCGTACCCCGATGATACTGGCCTCAGCTCTACTATGCTGCTCTAGAACTGGTCGCACAAGATGGTATGGATACACATAGTTACCCACAGCATTTCTCCACTGCTCACAACTCCCTGATTCAAGGCGAACATTTCACCTGAGTTTTTTTTGGAGTGAACACACGCCCTGTGGCCTCCACGTTTTGGGTGGGGACCAGGAGGGACGTAACATGTTATTGACCACAGGGGATGGAACTGATAGTCACTGATTTGAAAGGCCTGCCTGGCCGTGCTTTCTCCCACCCTATACCACCTTTTCACAGCCTATGGCCCACGGGGGTGGCACCAATGTAGGACTCTTTTGGGAGGTGGGAAAGCTTGTGATAGCTACATGGGAAGCCCTACGGGGCTGAAGAATCAAGGGCCGGTTCACTTGGCTCAACCTGCTACCATACCTCCACTATGCCAGCTCAGAAGACTGATCCGGTGATACGCACCCGTGTTGACAGAGACATCTCAAGCGGGAGGACTCGTACCAACAGGTGCAGGGGGGACTGTGAACAATAGGTAGACAAAGCATTATGGGCTTGTGAGGGGGGCGGGCGGGAGGGCGAAACACACAAGAATGTATAAATGTGCATGGGGGTACCATAGAGCCAGCGGGTCCCAAGAAGCCGAGTTCCTAGACCAGCAACTCTGAGTTGGGAAGATGGGGGAGGGACCAGGTGCAAGGGGGGGATTTGGGACCCATCTGATAGTCGCCTGGCGAAGCTGGAGCATAGGTACAGGGGGAGTAGCTGGAGGTTAGCGTGAGCGATACCACCCCATACCCCTCAAGTCTAAGTGAGGCTACAAAAAAGGTACACTGAGGTGGGATAAGGGGGAGGCGCATAAGTAGAACAGGAGGTAAGGGGAACGTGAGGGGGACTCAATGCTGCACTCACTGTATGTATGTTCTATTCTGTGATCCAAGTGGGGAGCGAATGTAATGCAATGTGTGATATGCATTCTGTATAGATCGCCAAGGCACCAGC
Organism: Pelobates fuscus; assembly: GCF_036172605.1. NCBI lineage: Eukaryota > Metazoa > Chordata > Amphibia > Anura > Pelobatidae > Pelobates > Pelobates fuscus. The sequence goes on along the minus strand of NC_086319.1, from coordinate 38,037,977 downwards.
CATAACGGCACCTCCACTGAGACGACTGGTAATGAACCCGCCTCCCCCCAGGCCCTGCCCTGTACCCTGTGGACTGCACGACACGCACGGCACACCGAGGCACCACCCTGCCCACGCTCCCGACCCCAGACCTAGACTCGACACAAAGTAGTTATTGGTTCCGGCCGCCACTCCCCGACCGAAACTGAACATGACACCCCCGACCACTACTTTGCTTAGATGCCCTATGTTAGCCAAATCTTCTGGCCAACAACACTCAATTCCATGATCGTAAATCGACCCACATCATCACGCGGTCATCCACACCATATTACCCCAGGGGAGGAGGGCAAATGAGGGATATAACGGAGTGGGACACCCGCCTCTGCCCCCACATGATATCCAAACAAAAACAACAAGATGTGTGAACACAACCCAGTGAAAAGAAAATATAAATGAAAGCAAACCAGGACTTCCCCTATATCATAGGTGGAGTATCCAGGTAGATCCCCGAAGACTTCCTCTTGTCTTCAATAGGTATATGCAAATAGGATAGGGGACAATCTGCTAAATACAAATAAAACAAAACAGCATAGCGTATAACTGTGTGGAGACTGGCACTGTTATGTATTCATAATTGGTCACTCACAAATTTGTGGAGATAAAACAGCCTTGAGTGATATATTTTTCCTTCAGTGTCCAGAATGTTGTCCCTCCTCACAGTTTCATCAATCCATAGATGTATATATCTCAAGAGAGGGAAAATATATACAAAAAATGTAGTGCACTTCCAGAGTATGAATAAAAAAGTATTTAATAACTTACATTCAAGTTTAAAACAAACAGCATGTCACCATAAAGCGTCCTACGCGTTTCGTCCTTAGCTTGGACTTCCTCAGGGACTTGGTGTCAATAAAGTGCAATAAAATACAATAGCAGCAATAAAATATATCCCTCCCACAGTCCTTTTATACATCCCCATTCAGTGTTAAAGTTCTTTCAGCTGGTGTTCGATTTTCTTTTTCGCGGCATGGGGCCGGATGACGTCATCACGTACGTTGCGTACGTTCCACTTGCGTTTCACGGGACCGGATGACGTCATCGCGTGCGTTGCGTGCGTTCCACTTTGCGTTTCACAGACCCGGAAGTGGGTCGTGATCGTTGGTCACTCGTTCTATTACACTGACTCAAAGTATATACAAGTGGGTGGACAAAACGGGGAGGGGGAAAGGGAAACAGTTAAGAGAGTTCTCTGGAAGGCACTATCTTTACAAGGCAGATGTAAAATAAAAAAACGAAGAAAACATATATTTACATTACAATCTGAGTTTGTAAATCTCTTAGTATGTAACCCATTTTCACAATTGAAGAGTGCAAATCTATATAAAGATATATGTTTTTCCTTGTTTTACATCTATGTACAATTTATATAACTCATACCCAGAAATATATATTTTTGTATACCTAAGACTATATAAAGGAATCTTTAACTAGACATCTCATACAATGACAGTGTAATATGCATTATACATATGATGTACAGATGATACTGTAGTTGGTGAAACCCATTTTCATTGCACCTTTGTCTCATTCTTCTTATAGAAAAGAGATATATTATCTCTGAATCAAAAAAGGGGAATATATTAAAAATGTTAGGTTGTATGAATAAAAATAAGAATAAAAATGCAAATAAAAATAAAAATAAAAATAAAAATAAAAATAAAAAAATAAAAATAAAAATAAAATAAAATAAAAATAAAATTACAAAAATAAAATGAAAATGAAAATGCATAAAAATAAAATTAAATGTGAAAATAAAATAAAATAAAAATAAAGATAAAAATAAAGATAAAAATAAAGATAAAAATAAAAATAAATATAAAAATAAAAAATATAAAAATAAAAATAAAAATAAAAATAAAAATAAAAATGAAAATGAATAAAAATAAAAATAAGATTAAAAGTAAAAATAAAAATAAAAATGAAAATAAGAATAATAATAAAAATAAAAATAAAAATAAAAATAAAAATAAAAAAAAAAAATAAAAAAATAAAAAAATAAAAATAAAAATAAAAATAAAAATAAAAATAAAAAAATATAGAATATATAGAAAATGAAAAAATAAAGATGAAAATTAAGTTAAATTAGAAATGAGAATAAAATGAAAAAATGTATATACATAATAATAATTTTTAATTTTTGAATGAGAGAAAAGTGCAATGATTCCCAAACATTCCACAGAAACAGAATATGAAATAGATGGTGCATTTAGTCTTCAAAAAAACTCCATAAATCTATATCTAAATTTAGACCAAGGGGTTGGAGTGTTTTTAATTTATTGATCCAAAAAGTCTCTCTTTGAGAGAGCTTTTTGGTCAAATCCCCTCCTCTCCAATATGGGTCCACATGTTCTATACCCAAAAAACTGAAACTCCGCCAATCAAATTTATTGCAAGTATTGCAATGTAGTGGTACTATATGTTTCGTTGAATTTTTCCTGATATTATTTTGATGTTCTAATATCCTCTCTTTTAGTTTTCTGCATGTTCTCCCCACGTACTGTTTCCCGCAAGGGCATTGTAGCATGTATACCACATTTTTCGTATTACAATTTATATTCGATTTTATTTTAAATCTCTCTTTTGTAGTAAAGCTTATAAATTCTTTTTTTTGGGTAAATTTTTGGTTTTTGCATGCTTTGCAAGAATTGCAGGGGTTAAAACCACTGATGTTTAGAGTCGTACTTTTGCGTGGAATTTTTAGAGCATAACTTGGTGCCAATAGATTTTTTAAGTTTTTTGTTCTCCTGAAAATGACTGGTGTTTTTTTTGGGAGCACTTTCCCCAAAATGGGATCCTGACGTAAGATATCCCAATGTTTGTTGAGAATCTTTTTTATTTTCCAATGTTGTGTGTTATATTGGGTCGAAAAAGAAAAATTATAGTTGTCCTTAGAATGTTTTTTGGGATTAGATACTATTAAGTCTCTTCTGTTCTTTTCTCCTATTTCCTTAATTTCTTTGTCTAGCAAAGTTGTTTCATATTTTTTTGCCACAAATTTATTTTTTAAATGTTTGGCTTGTTCCCTAAAGTCTGAATTCTTTGTACAATTCCTTCTCACTCGTATTAGCTGGCTTCTTGGTATGGTCTCCAGCCATTTATCTTTGTGACAACTTTTTCTGTGAATAAAGCTATTACCCTCCGTTTTTTTAAAAAAACATTTTGATTGAATCTGATTATCTTCTATAAAGAGATTTAGATCCAGAAAGTTGATGCTAGTGATATTGGTTTCATGTGTAAATTTTAAACCATAGTCATTTTGATGGATGTAGTGTATAAATGATGACAAATCTTCGTGTGAGCCTCGCCAGATTAGTATTATGTCATCAATAAAACGTTTCCATAGGACCAGGTTCGCTACCCAGCCATGCCCACTCCATATGTGGTTGGATTCCCAATCCCTCATATATATGTTTGCATAGCTGGGGGCGAACCTGGTCCCCATGGCTGTGCCGGTGGTTTGAAGGTAAAATGAATCATCGAAGAAAAAATAATTATGTTTAAGAATATAGTGGATACTATTTAAAATGAAATTTCGAAAGTTTGGTGGTATATTTTCATCTTTTTCCATAATACGTTCCACTGCAACTATACCTTTGTTGTGTTTTATTATTGTGTATAGTGACGTGACATCTATGGTCACCCAGACATAATCGGGTTCCCAAATTACATTCTCCAAAATTCTTAAAACATGGGCAGTGTCTTTTAAGTAAGAAGGTGCTTCTTGTGCGTATTTCTGAAGGTGGTGATCTACAAATTCTGATAGATGGGCAGATACGGAGTTAATGCCACTGATAATTGGCCTACCTGGGGGGGTTTTGGGGTTCTTGTGTAGTTTGGGGAGAAAATAAAAAATGGGTATTATTGGAAAATTATTGAAGAGATATTCCTTATTGTTTTTAGAAATTATATCATTTTTATATGCTTGTTCCAATAAAGATCCCAAGATGGTGTTAAATCTTTTTGTTGGATCTCCTGTGAGTTTAATGTAAGTTTCTATATCTCCCAAAATTCTATGTGCCTCATTCATATAGTAATCTCTGGTCATGATGACTATAGCCCCCCCTTTGTCAGCTTCCTTTATTACTATGGTGTCCATTTTTTGTAATTTAGTTATGCTTGCTGATTCTTCTTTACTCATGTTGTATTTATTCACTCCTAAGTTTTTTTCTTTTTCCAATTTTTCTAGGTCATGGCATACCATATTATTGAATGTTTCTAGAAAGGGGCCTCTGTCCCCTACTGGATAGAAATGTGATTTCTTTTTGAATTGTTTCTGTTCTGTGGTGATTTCTTTTGTACTTTCTTCTATCTCTCTTTTTAGAAAAAATCTTTTTAGTGTCATTTTACGAATGTATTTTTGGACATCAATATATGTATTAAAGAAATTCATTTTTTGGTTAGGGGCAAATTTTAAGCCTTTGCTTAAAGCTTTTAAATCAGTATCACTCAGCTCTATATCAGTTAAATTATAAATTCCGTATTGCTTCTCTATTGTCTTTGTCTTAGAGAGTCCTCTCTTCGTGGATTCTCCTCTACTCTTTTTCTTTTCGGGGAAATTGAGTGGATGTCTGATGTAATTCCCTGGTGATTGTAACGTGGTTTGAAGAATTGAGTTATTCTCCCATCCCTGTGATGGGATCCTCCCTCTAAAAAAAGGTTTTCACTCTCATCTGTATGTTCCAGATTAGTTCTTGTTGCCTGGGCATAAGATCTCTTTGGGGGGGAGTCGCGTCGATTTGGGGAAATTGATTCCCTCCTTCCCCTTTGTTTAGAGGAATTTTGGGTCTGTGAGACATTGTTTGTGGTAAATGTTTTGCGTCTCGTGACAGGTGGGCTTCGTGTGTAATTATTAGAATACCTTCTAATTTTAAAGGGTGAATTTTGTGTCTGGTTAATTAAAGGATTTCTTATTCGAGTGGGTGAAATGTTTCTTTTATATGTATCTTGTCTTCTAAAGGAGGTATTTTTCTGTGATCCCTCAAAGTTTCTGGTGTCTCTATCAAAATTTCGTTTGTGTTTATTCTTAATTTTGTTACTAGTGGAAAAAGTGTTGAAAGTTTTATCTCTTCTATCTCTCTTCATTTTATTATTTTTAGTTTCTGATATTCTTTCTTCCAGATTGTTAATTACATTACAGATTTCTTGTTCCTTTTCTTTATATTTATTGGGCTCTATATTCTTACTTCCCTCAGATTCTAAGGTTTTGATATCTGTCTCTATTTGTTCTCTGCCTTGCTTTTCAAATTCAATTATTAATTTCATAAGGTTTTGTGAGCATGTGTCTAAGATTAAGTCCCATTTTTTTAGGAATTCCTCATTATCTATACCACATGCAGGGATTTTTTCCACTCTCAATCCCCTAGGGATTAATCCCTCTTTAAGGTAGCTTTCCAGATAGGACACTTCCCACCATTTTTTTGTTTCTTTTACCATTAAGCGTTCTAATTTGGTAAAGTAATAATTATCAGAATCTCTTAAAGGGATATTGTCTATATTTTGGTGAAACATTTTTTCAAATCTAACATTTCTACCCCTTTGTATATTTGCAAATGAATAAGTTGCCATTACGGTTGTGTCACAATAGTGAGGATGATAATATACAAACAAAAACAACAAGATGTGTGAACACAACCCAGTGAAAAGAAAATATAAATGAAAGCAAACCAGGACTTCCCCTATATCATAGGTGGAGTATCCAGGTAGATCCCCGAAGACTTCCTCTTGTCTTCAATAGGTATATGCAAATAGGATAGGGGACAATCTGCTAAATACAAATAAAACAAAACAGCATAGCGTATAACTGTGTGGAGACTGGCACTGTTATGTATTCATAATTGGTCACTCACAAATTTGTGGAGATAAAACAGCCTTGAGTGATATATTTTTCCTTCAGTGTCCAGAATGTTGTCCCTCCTCACAGTTTCATCAATCCATAGATGTATATATCTCAAGAGAGGGAAAATATATACAAAAAATGTAGTGCACTTCCAGAGTATGAATAAAAAAGTATTTAATAACTTACATTCAAGTTTAAAACAAACAGCATGTCACCATAAAGCGTCCTACGCGTTTCGTCCTTAGCTTGGACTTCCTCAGGGACTTGGTGTCAATAAAGTGCAATAAAATACAATAGCAGCAATAAAATATATCCCTCCCACAGTCCTTTTATACATCCCCATTCAGTGTTAAAGTTCTTTCAGCTGGTGTTCGATTTTCTTTTTCGCGGCATGGGGCCGGATGACGTCATCACGTACGTTGCGTACGTTCCACTTGCGTTTCACGGGACCGGATGACGTCATCGCGTGCGTTGCGTGCGTTCCACTTTGCGTTTCACAGACCCGGAAGTGGGTCGTGATCGTTGGTCACTCGTTCTATTACACTGACTCAAAGTATATACAAGTGGGTGGACAAAACGGGGAGGGGGAAAGGGAAACAGTTAAGAGAGTTCTCTGGAAGGCACTATCTTTACAAGGCAGATGTAAAATAAAAAAACGAAGAAAACATATATTTACATTACAATCTGAGTTTGTAAATCTCTTAGTATGTAACCCATTTTCACAATTGAAGAGTGCAAATCTATATAAAGATATATGTTTTTCCTTGTTTTACATCTATGTACAATTTATATAACTCATACCCAGAAATATATATTTTTGTATACCTAAGACTATATAAAGGAATCTTTAACTAGACATCTCATACAATGACAGTGTAATATGCATTATACATATGATGTACAGATGATACTGTAGTTGGTGAAACCCATTTTCATTGCACCTTTGTCTCATTCTTCTTATAGAAAAGAGATATATTATCTCTGAATCAAAAAAGGGGAACAAGAAGCACCTTCTTACTTAAAAGACACTGCCCATGTTTTAAGAATTTTGGAGAATGTAATTTGGGAACCCGATTATGTCTGGGTGACCATAGATGTCACGTCACTATACACAATAATAAAACACAACAAAGGTATAGTTGCAGTGGAACGTATTATGGAAAAAGATGAAAATATACCACCAAACTTTCGAAATTTCATTTTAAATAGTATCCACTATATTCTTTGCCCCTAAAATTTGCCCCTAACCAAAAAATGAATTTCTTTAATACATATATTGATGTCCAAAAATACATTCGTAAAATGACACTAAAAAGATTTTTTCTAAAAAGAGAGATAGAAGAAAGTACAAAAGAAATCACCACAGAACAGAAACAATTCAAAAAGAAATCACATTTCTATCCAGTAGGGGACAGAGGCCCCTTTCTAGAAACATTCAATAATATGGTATGCCATGACCTAGAAAAATTGGAAAAAGAAAAAAACTTAGGAGTGAATAAATACAACATGAGTAAAGAAGAATCAGCAAGCATAACTAAATTACAAAAAATGGACACCATAGTAATAAAGGAAGCTGACAAAGGGGGGGCTATAGTCATCATGACCAGAGATTACTATATGAATGAGGCACATAGAATTTTGGGAGATATAGAAACTTACATTAAACTCACAGGAGATCCAACAAAAAGATTTAACACCATCTTGGGATCTTTATTGGAACAAGCATATAAAAATGATATAATTTCTAAAAACAATAAGGAATATCTCTTCAATAATTTTCCAATAATACCCATTTTTTATTTTCTCCCCAAACTACACAAGAACCCCAAAACCCCCCCAGGTAGGCCAATTATCAGTGGCATTAACTCCGTATCTGCCCATCTATCAGAATTTGTAGATCACCACCTTCAGAAATACGCACAAGAAGCACCTTCTTACTTAAAAGACACTGCCCATGTTTTAAGAATTTTGGAGAATGTAATTTGGGAACCCGATTATGTCTGGGTGACCATAGATGTCACGTCACTATACACAATAATAAAACACAACAAAGGTATAGTTGCAGTGGAACGTATTATGGAAAAAGATGAAAATATACCACCAAACTTTCGAAATTTCATTTTAAATAGTATCCACTATATTCTTAAACATAATTATTTTTTCTTCGATGATTCATTTTACCTTCAAACCACCGGCACAGCCATGGGGACCAGGTTCGCCCCCAGCTATGCAAACATATATATGAGGGATTGGGAATCCAACCACATATGGAGTGGGCATGGCTGGGTAGCGAACCTGGTCCTATGGAAACGTTTTATTGATGACATAATACTAATCTGGCGAGGCTCACACGAAGATTTGTCATCATTTATACACTACATCCATCAAAATGACTATGGTTTAAAATTTACACATGAAACCAATATCACTAGCATCAACTTTCTGGATCTAAATCTCTTTATAGAAGATAATCAGATTCAATCAAAATGTTTTTTTAAAAAAACGGAGGGTAATAGCTTTATTCACAGAAAAAGTTGTCACAAAGATAAATGGCTGGAGACCATACCAAGAAGCCAGCTAATACGAGTGAGAAGGAATTGTACAAAGAATTCAGACTTTAGGGAACAAGCCAAACATTTAAAAAATAAATTTGTGGCAAAAAAATATGAAACAACTTTGCTAGACAAAGAAATTAAGGAAATAGGAGAAAAGAACAGAAGAGACTTAATAGTATCTAATCCCAAAAAACATTCTAAGGACAACTATAATTTTTCTTTTTCGACCCAATATAACACACAACATTGGAAAATAAAAAAGATTCTCAACAAACATTGGGATATCTTACGTCAGGATCCCATTTTGGGGAAAGTGCTCCCAAAAAAAACACCAGTCATTTTCAGGAGAACAAAAAACTTAAAAAATCTATTGGCACCAAGTTATGCTCTAAAAATTCCACGCAAAAGTACGACTCTAAACATCAGTGGTTTTAACCCCTGCAATTCTTGCAAAGCATGCAAAAACCAAAAATTTACCCAAAAAAAAGAATTTATAAGCTTTACTACAAAAGAGAGATTTAAAATAAAATCGAATATAAATTGTAATACGAAAAATGTGGTATACATGCTACAATGCCCTTGCGGGAAACAGTACGTGGGGAGAACATGCAGAAAACTAAAAGAGAGGATATTAGAACATCAAAATAATATCAGGAAAAATTCAACGAAACATATAGTACCACTACATTGCAATACTTGCAATAAATTTGATTGGCGGAGTTTCAGTTTTTTGGGTATAGAACATGTGGACCCATATTGGAGAGGAGGGGATTTGACCAAAAAGCTCTCTCAAAGAGAGACTTTTTGGATCAATAAATTAAAAACACTCCAACCCCTTGGTCTAAATTTAGATATAGATTTATGGAGTTTTTTTGAAGACTAAATGCACCATCTATTTCATATTCTGTTTCTGTGGAATGTTTGGGAATCATTGCACTTTTCTCTCATTCAAAAATTAAAAATTATTATTATGTATATACATTTTTTCATTTTATTCTCATTTCTAATTTAACTTAATTTTCATCTTTATTTTTTCATTTTCTATATATTCTATATTTTTTTATTTTTATTTTTATTTTTATTTTTATTTTTATTTTTATTTTTTTATTTTTTTATTTTTTTTTTTTATTTTTTTTTTTTTTTTTATTTTTTTTTTTATTATTATTCTTATTTTCATTTTTATTTTTATTTTTACTTTTAATCTTATTTTTATTTTTATTCATTTTCATTTTTATTTTTATTTTTATTTTTATTTTTATTTTTATATTTTTTATTTTTATATTTATTTTTATTTTTATCTTTATTTTTATCTTTATTTTTATCTTTATTTTTATTTTATTTTATTTTCACATTTAATTTTATTTTTATGCATTTTCATTTTCATTTTATTTTTGTAATTTTATTTTTATTTTATTTTATTTTTATTTTTATTTTTTTATTTTTATTTTTATTTTTATTTTTATTTTTATTTTTATTTGCATTTTTATTCTTATTTTTATTCATACAACCTAACATTTTTAATATATTCCCCTTTTTTGATTCAGAGATAATATATCTCTTTTCTATAAGAAGAATGAGACAAAGGTGCAATGAAAATGGGTTTCACCAACTACAGTATCATCTGTACATCATATGTATAATGCATATTACACTGTCATTGTATGAGATGTCTAGTTAAAGATTCCTTTATATAGTCTTAGGTATACAAAAATATATATTTCTGGGTATGAGTTATATAAATTGTACATAGATGTAAAACAAGGAAAAACATATATCTTTATATAGATTTGCACTCTTCAATTGTGAAAATGGGTTACATACTAAGAGATTTACAAACTCAGATTGTAATGTAAATATATGTTTTCTTCGTTTTTTTATTTTACATCTGCCTTGTAAAGATAGTGCCTTCCAGAGAACTCTCTTAACTGTTTCCCTTTCCCCCTCCCCGTTTTGTCCACCCACTTGTATATACTTTGAGTCAGTGTAATAGAACGAGTGACCAACGATCACGACCCACTTCCGGGTCTGTGAAACGCAAAGTGGAACGCACGCAACGCACGCGATGACGTCATCCGGTCCCGTGAAACGCAAGTGGAACGTACGCAACGTACGTGATGACGTCATCCGGCCCCATGCCGCGAAAAAGAAAATCGAACACCAGCTGAAAGAACTTTAACACTGAATGGGGATGTATAAAAGGACTGTGGGAGGGATATATTTTATTGCTGCTATTGTATTTTATTGCACTTTATTGACACCAAGTCCCTGAGGAAGTCCAAGCTAAGGACGAAACGCGTAGGACGCTTTATGGTGACATGCTGTTTGTTTTAAACTTGAATGTAAGTTATTAAATACTTTTTTATTCATACTCTGGAAGTGCACTACATTTTTTGTATATATTTTCCCTCTCTTGAGATATATACATCTATGGATTGATGAAACTGTGAGGAGGGACAACATTCTGGACACTGAAGGAAAAATATATCACTCAAGGCTGTTTTATCTCCACAAATTTGTGAGTGACCAATTATGAATACATAACAGTGCCAGTCTCCACACAGTTATACGCTATGCTGTTTTGTTTTATTTGTATTTAGCAGATTGTCCCCTATCCTATTTGCATACACCCACATGATATCCCCCTGATTAGCTGCAAATAACGACAATACTGATAGCCGCTGGTGGCCCAATATAGGGCCCAATGCTTACACTAACATGGGCAAAAGACATTCAACGGTGGTGGCACACCCGTTGGGTAATCTCGGACTCATGTACCTAAAACGACATCTAGAAAACACATCCTAATTTGGTGATAAAACAAGGACACAACCACTAACCCCCGACAAGTTCGCGTGAAAAAACCCAAACCACGGGGAGTCGATAGTTGGAGGTCGTTGGACACTGCCTGACAGGCCCGACTACCGGCTGCTGCCGTGGTCACGTGATCCAGCCCTCCCAGGAGGGACTATCGACACCTACCTCTTCACCTTCACACCCCCCGCCTGCGCAGTCGTGCAGACAGGGGCCTCTTCCTACTCCAACTCAACCCCCTCTCTATCCCCTGCATCATCCTCCTTACGATTCTGACCCAGCCTCCCCAGCCTCCCCGCGATTACTCTCCCCCTCCCATTGCCATAGTGCCTGCGGAACTCCCACGGGGACGGGGTACAACTCGGTAGCAGACTTCGCCTGGAAGTGCGAACAAACCGTAGAAGGCCATAGCGAACCCCTCACGCACACCACAAATGGCCTACGAACCAGATCCTTTACGCGTTACGACCATGAACTGCAGAGGCCTAAATATCCCGGAGCGCAGATCACAGCTTCTTCGGGAACTATCCTCTAGACACATTTCGATTGCTTTCCTACAGGAAACACATTTTAAGGAAGGACATGCTCCGCTGCTGAAAAGCAAACACTATCCCAACGCGGCCTATAGCAATCATCCGACCGCTCGTAGGGCGGGTGTGGCGGTCCTCCTCCATGCTAAACTACAGTTCCGGGAAACGGAACGGATGGTCGACCCTAACAGCAGATATCTGTTCCTCAAGGGTGATATACAGGATCGTAGGTATACATTTGCGACGATCTAGTTGACGAATACCAACCAATACCACTACATTCGTAAAACTCTCTCCAGACTCTCCTTATTCACAGAGGGCACATTGATCGTTGGCGGGGACTTCAATGTACCCCTCATCCCCCTAACAGACTCATCCACGGGACACAGTTGCATCTCCCAAGGAGCCCTCCGGAGTATACAGAAATCACTTAAGAACCTCAGGCAAGTGGACTGCTGGCGCGCAATGCACCCGGGGGACAGGGAATACACCCACTACTCTGTGATACATAAGCGATACGCGAGGATTGATTATATCTTTCTCCAATAGGAGCACCTCGACGCCATCCAAAAAGTAGAAATTGGATCGGCAAGCTGGTCGGATCATGGACCTGTGACCCTACAAATGGACTCCCCTAGGGTACGCCCATCCACTTGGACATGGAGGCTTCAGGACTCTCTGCTCTTAGACCCAGCAGTGAAGGAACGGGTCATTGAGGAACTCACTTCCTATTTCACATTAAACGCTGCAGACGAACTATCCGCGACAACGATATGGGAAGCCTACAAAAGTGTGCTCAGAGGTACACTGATGCACTTAGCCTCTAAAAAAAAAGGGAATCCTGAAGACATATGACGGAATTATTGACACGCATAAATGTCCTCGAACTACAACACAAACGCTCCCACCTCGAGGAATTACTGGAAGCCCGAAGATCATTACATACCCACATGACAACTCGATACTACAGCTCCCTACAATGCTCGAAGGCCTTCTTCTACCAACACGCCAACAAGGGGGGGAGGCTGTTGGCCAGAATGCTTAGAGGACCCCAGAGCATGACCCAGGTCCATAAGCTACGAACATCAGATGGCACGACCACGCAATTCCCGGATAAAATAGCGTCCGAGTTTCGCTCGTACTATGCCTCGCTATACACTGCGTGCAGAATTATTAGGCAAATTAGTATTTTGACCACATCATCCTCTTTATGCATGTTGTCTTACTCCAAGCTGTATAGGCTCGAAAGCCTACTACCAATTAAGCATATTAGGTGATGTGCATCTCTGTAATGAGAAGGGGTGTGGTCTAATGACATCAACACCCTATATCAGGTGTGCATAATTATTAGGCAATCTCCTTTCCTTTGGCAAAATGGGTCAAAAGAAGGACTTGACAGGCTCAGAAAAGTTAAAAATAGTGAGATATCTTGCAGAGGGATGCAGCACTCTTAAAATTGCAAAGCTTCTGAAGCGTGATCATCGAACAATCAAGCGTTTCATTCAAAATAGTCAACAGGGTCGCAAGAAGCGTGTGGAGAAACCAAGGCGCAAAATAACTGCCCATGAACTGAGAAAAGTCAAGCGTGCAGCTGCCAAGATGCCACTTGCCACCAGTTTGGCCATATTTCAGAGCTGCAACATCACTGGAGTGCCCGAAAGCACAAGGTGTGCAATACACAGAGACATTGCCAAGGTAAGAAAGGCTGAAAGATGACCACCACTGAACAAGACACACAAGCTGAAACGTCAAGACTGGGCCAAGAAATATCTCAAGACTGATTTTTCTAAGGTTTTATGGACTGATGAAATGAGAGTGAGTCTTGATCGGCCCGATGGATGGATTGGTAAACGGCAGAGAGCTCCAGTCCGACTCAGACGCCAGCAAGGTGGAGGTGGAGTACTGGTTTGGGCTGGTATCATCAAAGATGAGCTTGTGGGGCCTTTTCGGGTTGAGGATGGAGTCAAGCTCAACTCCCAGTTTTTGGAAGACACCTTCTTCAAGCAGTGGTACAGGAAGAAGTCTGCATCCTTCAAGAAAAACATGATTTTCATGCAGGACAATGCTCCATCACACGCGTCCAAGTACTCCACAGCGTGGCTGGCAAGAAAGGGTATAAAAGAAGAAAATTTAATGACATGTCCTCCTTGTTCACCTGATCTGAACCCCATTGAGAACCTGTGGTCCATCATCAAATGTGAGATTTACAAGGAGGGAAAACAGTACACCTCTCTGAACAGTGTCTGGGAGGCTGTGGTTGCTGCTGCACGCAATGTTGATGGTGAACAGATCAAAACACTGACAGAATCCATGGATGGCAGGCTTTTGAGTGTCCTTGCAAAGAAAGGTGGCTATATTGGTCACTGATTTGTTTTTGTTATATTTTTGAATGTCAGAAATGTATATTTGTGAATGTTGAGATGTTATATTGGTTTCACTGGTAAAAATAAATAATTGAAATGGGTATATATTTGTTTTTTGTTAAGTTGCCTAATAATTATGCACAGTAATAGTCACCTGCACACACAGATATCCCCCTAAAATAGCTATAACTAAAAACAAACTAAAAACTACTTCCAAAAATATTCAGCTTTGATATTAATGAGTTTTTTGGGTTCATTGAGAACATGGTTGTTGTTCAATAATAAAATTAATCCTCAAAAATACAACTTGCCTAATAATTCTGCACTCCCTGTATAACATCCCTAGACCGACACTCCCGGAGGAGATGGCAGTCAGACGGGACAGAATAAGGAGCTACATTGAATCACACGTGGGGACACGACTGCGGCAAGGAGAGTCAGAGATTTTAGATACACCGATCATGGAAGCAGAAGTAGCGGGAGTGATCAAGGCCGCCAAAACGGGACGTGCACTGGACCCTGACGGCTTTACCTTGGACTACTATAAGAAATTCCGAACCATATTGCTCCCGAACCTCACCAACGTGTTTAACGCTCTGGTAAATGGCGCCCAGTTCCGACACGAGTCCCTGGCGGCAACTATAACCTCCCGAAGCCGGGGAAGGATCCCAAACTATGCAGCAGCTACAGACCAATCTCACTGCTGAATGTAGATGTGAAGCTTTTTACCAAAATCCTATCCGCCAGAATTGGGGGCATACTCCCAAAACTGGTCCACTCAGACCAGACGGGGTTCATCCCCAGAAGGGAGGCAAGGGATAGCACCCTTAGAGTACAGTCCATCCATCACCTGGCGAAGAGGTCAAATGACAAGCTCCTACTATTGTCAACGGATGCGGAAAAAGCATTCGACCGGGTTGACTGGATGTTCCTTATAGCCACGCTTCAAGAAATGGGCTTCGGGGAGAACATGATGAAATGGATTGATGCACTATACCGATGCCCCAACGCAAAGGTGAGAGTGAACGGAGCGCTTACCGATTCCTTCCCGATTCACAATGGGACGAGACAGGAATGCCCACTCTCCCCCATGCTCTTTGCTCTGGCCCTTGAACCGTTCCTAGAGGCAGTGCGCAACTCAGATGACATCCTGGGCTTCAAAAGCGGTAATACAGCACACAAGGTAGCTGCATACGCGGATGATCTTCTATTTTTTATCACAGACCCGGAAACGACGATGCCCCACCTGGTCACCATGATCACAAACTACGGAGAGATCTCAGGATTCAAACTGAACATGAATAAATGCGAAGTACTCAACATCAACGTTCCGACAGCCCAAGCAAACGCATTGAAAAACCAGTTCCCATTCCGATGGTGCGCAAACCACATGCGATACCTAGGTATAGCACTAACCAGAGACCTGGGTGACATGTACCGAACAAACTTCTTACCGCTGCTGCAACAAATACAACAGGATCTGAAAACATGGGCATACCCCCACATATTGTTGTTCGGCCGGATTGCAATTCTCAAGACGAATATACTACCGCGGCTATTATATCTATATCAGATGATCCCGCAAGCCCTACCAACGGCATATTTCACATAACTTCGTTCCGCGATGGTGAAGTTCGTCTGGAATGGGAAACAGGCAAGGCTCCGACAGGAAGTCCTATGCTTACCTCGAGCATGGGGGGGACTGGCGCTCCCTGACCTACACAAATACCATCATGCGACAGTCCTACAGTGTGTACTGGAGTGGCATACCCAACCGGCACATAAACAATGGATCGACCTAGACAAAACCAATATAGGCCCCTCCTTCCTGACATCAGTATGGAACTCGAAGAGGTTGCCACGGGTGATTCTGGAAACGACCTCTACTGTAGCGCAGACACTGAAAGCGTGGGATACCATCAGGAGAGCTCCTCATGTGTCTCAAACACCAAGCCCGATGATTCAGATACAACATAATCCTCAGGGGGAGGGCTGCTGCCGATGGCATGGACCTTCCTAGGAGAGGGAGAATCATTCCCCATACATAGGGTACTAAACAACACGGGCATGACTCCCCTGAGGGAACTACTGGAGGGCAACCAGCCCACCAGCTTACAAACCTTCCGTTATATGCAACTCAGATCGTACTATCAGACACTCCCGGGCAAGGAAACGCTACATCGGGATTTAACATGGTTCGAAACACTCTGCGATAACAAAACTACCCTAGATAAGGGCATATCCCTTCTGTATCAACACATGCTAGTGGAACACCTCACCAACAACGACCAATTCCGCAGACGCTGGGAACGCATGCTGGATACCTCCGTCACCGCAGCCCAATGGGATAAGATCCTCATATTGCACCATAAATGCTCGTCGAGCTCCCAATATCAAGAAACAAACTACAAACTTCTTTCATTCTGGTACAGAACACCTGATAGCTTACACAGGATCTTCCCGAATATACCTGACACATGCTGGAGATGTGGAGATGAGCGAGGTACTCCACTACACATATGGTGGGACTGCCCACTCATTAAGCCATTCTGGGAAGAAGTACAGCAGAAAATAGGGGAAATTTTAGGGACAGAAGGAAATATCAACGCAGATGCGGTCCTCCTACACTCCACACCAGACCCCATAGGGGCATATAGGAAAAACATTCGTAGACACCTGCTAAACGCAGCCAAAGCACTGATTCCACTATACTGGAAACAGATGACTATCCCTACAATAAGGCAATGGATGGAACGCGTAGAAGAGATATATAGAGCGGAATCGATGCAGGCCACCCTTATGGGACTCGAGGACAAAAATGTGGAGAGATGGCGCCCATGGTTACTTTACATAGCAGACCAAAGCACAGACAGGAACGGCCGTCTGCAACCCCGAGGAACCCCACGCCCCCCCCCCCCCAGGATGGGGACTGAAATCTGTTAGATACCATAGGCACGGGCAATGGGACCCCCCCCCCCCACCCCACCCTTCCTTCAAACCGCTATTTCTTCTTACTCCCCTCACCCCCACCCCCATCTCCTTCTCTTATCTCTCACTCATTTTTCCTCTAAGTTCTTCGACAACGATTCATAAACTGTTTAAATAACAGATGTAGCCCACCTCAACCCGAGATTACTAACGGATGCATCACACACTCACACTCACACATCAGACTGGAGGCAAACACCTCTATCACGACATCACAAAACACGAACAAGAAACACTCATAAACAGTAAATGATCACTAAAGTCGGTCCGATAGCCTTAACCATCTCTTCAGGGATGAGGCCCAAAGGCGGCAAGGACATATTAAAAGCGACCAACAGGCTGACACAACATACAAACTATAAGAATACCTATCTTTAAGCCACAACTCGGTCACTCATATGACTACTCTAGCGTGTTAAACATGATCAAACAACATTTCTGTATAATACGTACCATTGTTCAAATGTTGTCCATGCATACTTCACTGGGACCTGCGTGTCCATTATATTATGTTTACTTGTTAAATCTAAAATTACATGCCACTGTACATCGATCAGGGCTCGCCCTGAAATGTCTATGTATGAATAAAGCCATTTTGAAACCTTAGAAAGTTGGTCTATGTTCAGAGAATTTTCCCCGAACATAGATTGCAGCGATTTCCTGCGCTTTTGAGCTAATCTATGATCGGGATAGTTTCCCCGAACATAGATTTGCAGGATTCCCTGTGTTAGTGAACTGGTCTATGTTCGGGGAAATTCCCTCGAACATAGATCTGCTCTCTTGCACATTCCTGCTAGCACATCCTCACTTATCCGACTAATTCGTTTTATGACCGGGTCGTAAGAACGGAACCCGGTACTAGGCTTGTGACCATATGTCATCATGAACATATGACATCATACAAGCAGAAATGCTCAGAAATTCTCCCATAAAACCAAATGGGAGGGACACACATGCTGAAGTAGCTACATTATTTCTTATATATTTTTTTTGTTTGTCAGACAGAAAAAGTAGTTATAACTGTTGGAAACTTAGATATTCCTTTACTGCTGTGTGCACACAGATCGAAGGAATTAAAACGTTTGGCAAAACGCATCCTGAATGTCCCTTTAATATCAGTGTTTGACCTGTTGCTGCTGTGCCCCATCACCATTTTACTCCTGTAATCTTTATTATTCTGCAATCTGTCCTTGTTCTTGATAATATAGTATACAGAGCAAAGCTATAAAAAAATATATATATTTTAAGGGATATCAAAATGTGCAGTCACAGGATACAGGCCATAATTAATATCTCCCTATATGTCTCAGTCAAGTCTCTTTGGCAACAAGAAGTCCCTGTTTGCTCCTAAAAACTGACACTGTTTTCAGTACAAAACACGTACAACAGATAATAAATGGATCAGATACAGATTGCTAATATAAAATAAATGGTCACTCCCAATAGCTGGCTCTGTGCCTGTGTCCTTTCAGAGAGGCCACGTTCCCTTCTTATCCTTTTGTTATAATCAGGGGCTGTCTCTTTAGATCTCCTGGATAGTGGCGTCTCTCCAGGAATCTGGATTTAACAAAGATAAAAATATAAATTATAACAAATATAAAATAATTATTCTCATCTTCTGTTTCTTGCCCCTGTCTGCATGCCGTATTAAGTGTGTGCTCGTAATTTACTGGTTTACTCATAGACAGAATATACAGAAGTGGTTACAGAGAAAAAACAAGAATGAGAGTTTGTGTGTGAGCCCGAGTGTATGTATGTGGGTGCGTGTGTGCATGAATGTATGCGTGTGTGCAATCGTGTGTGTGTGCATGTGTGCATTAGTGTTGTGTATGTGTGAGCATGGGTGTATGTGTGTACTTGTGTGTGTTATGCATTTATAAAAACTTGATTTGTAAGACTTTTTTTTAATTGTTATTTACTTTTTACAAAACAATTGAAGCAGAGCATTTAGATTTGTTTGTTTAAACCATGTTGTGAATTAACTGTGCTTTTACAAAACAACCTACTTGCATAATCCAAACTTTAACTTTTTGCTGACATGGTATATGCTGTTTTATTTAAACTATTTATATTGCCTTTATGAAAGTCTCACTTACCCTTAACATTTACTGTCTCTCTGGAGAAATGTGTGAATTGTACAACTTAAAATAGATTTTTATATGGCGATATTAAAAGTTTTGGACCGTGACTGATAAAGCGTTTTCTCAGACCATACAGTGCTTAATAGTATATGGTTGCATCGTCAATGAAGGGCAAACAGAGATTTAACTAGATAACTATAACAAAGAAAGACACAAATAAAACTACAAACAATATCACAAGCTCCTGTGACATCCTCAGTCTTGTGGCTTATGATGTGATGTGGATGGTATTTTCAATCTTTTTATTGGCACCACTTACATCATTAAGTCTGCGGTTTAACTTGAACAGAATGAATCCAATGATTTATTATGTGACTGTGAAATAAGGTTGCAAACTGGACTTATTAGATATTAGTAATTAAGCTGTATTTAGGCAGAACACCACCGATATAAATAATAATAACAACGTGTTTAACCAGGAAAGGTGCATTCAGATATTCTCTGAGGACATTCCTGTGGATGTTACCATAGCCCAGCATCCAGGGGATGTTACTATTACCCAATTTAAAGGTACTTATTTTATCTACCTCGGAAGGATGACGGGCTGAGTCAACCCTGCCAAGAATTAAACCTGGGACCCCCAAGGGTTGAATAGATTTTACTTTTGATCCATTAGCCCACTGAATTATCTTATTAATTGCATTTTTAAAATACTGGTTCATTGTGGCTAATTTAGACTATAAAGTGAAACACAATTGCAGCTTTGCTCTCCTCACTAAACGGAACCATCAGAATCTTAATACGATACATTTGTCATTGAACATGTGACATGCTAGTTAATGCACTAATGACAAACCCAGCTGCAGTTTACTCAAGTACAACCGGTTGTCCTAAACCAGTGTTTCTGAACCTGAGGCACCATACTGTTTAAATGGATCCCAATCAGTTGAAACAGATACATGTATTCATCACACCCCTGGCAACTGCCCAAGGTAGATTGGCTATTATAGTAGCTCTACTGGAGACACTTTCTACAGTGGAAATAATCTTAGGAAGGTGTTTTGCTATTGCTAGTGCTACTCTTGAACAATGGTTCATTGAGCTAATTTTATAACTGAAGATTGTGTTGCCAATGTAATGCCATATATGTAATTTGGGAGACTGCCTAGAAAAGGTTTAAGAAAAATCATTGTCCTAAATCCATGAGATCCTTTGCCCAGTGTTTAGTTGTGTTAATGGTTAAGGAAATCAGGCGGTATTATATTCCTCATCCTATGCTCCAGTTTTAGACCCTATCCATGCACCTGGTTCCCAAATTATTTACTCATCTGAACCCCTCAGCACATCACAGTAATTTGGAGATGGCGTGTAGAACAGATTGTTATTATTATCATAATCCAACAAGACCTCCAGTAAGAACAGAGGCTTTTTTTTTTTTAATTAGGTGGTCAAAAAAGGGGGTTATCCAAAACAATAAAAAATAAAAAAAATCACAAAATAAGTGGATTTGTCTGAGTGGCATAGGTGCTACGGACCCTTTGAGCTAGTCGGAAAGGTAAATTTTAGATTCGACCATGAAAATTTTTTAGAAGTGACTACATTGATTGTATACCATAGCAGCCATTTACAAGGGCGTACTGTACGTGTGCGTCCTTGGCCTACCCATTAGTTTAATGACCATAAGGGACAGAATGCTTTGCACGTCTAACTCTCTTCCCAATTTGACAACCTCAGAGACTATACTCACTTCTCAGCAATAGCTCTTTTTTTGCCCATAAGTGTTGCTGGACAGGGGAGCTTTAGGGCTAAAAACCTGGACTGTGGGTGACTTTAGCCACAGACCTCTACAAGTAGTGTAGGGGCAGGAGGGTATTAGTGTTTTTTTTTATTATTTAAGTTTTCCATCGATTTCACTCTTGCTTTAACTTTTTAGTTTATTTTTCCCACTTTAAAATGTTGTACTGTAGATCTCCCTCATTTCTCTCCATAGTCTTTTTTAATACATTTACCCAACTCTTGCAGTTTTTTGCATAATGTACAATTTATGCTTTTGAAAACAGAGAAACTTGCAAGCATCATATTCAGATTGATTGCAGAATTGCTAATTTAATAGACATTGCCCCACAGGACAACTGTTATCATTCATCTCCTAACTACTGCCAAGGTTTCCAAATCTGCAGTAAAGAAACAAAAATAATAAGTCATTGTACATTATTCAAAAGAATAAAAAAAAAATTCTTTGTTTTAGTTTATTTATGTTTCATGAAATTCATATCTAGGGGTTAATTCGCTTAACGCCAAATTGTAGTAAATTGAAAATAAATGAACAAATAAATAAAAATTCTAAACAAATATATTTTGAAATTTCTCTAACTTAGCCATAGTTAAAGCAAGTCTATCTCAGCCCAAGTGTTGCAATTTGGTTTTTAATTCACTAAAATTAGTGAAATCGGCTACAGGAACCGTTTAAAGCACCTCTGTCGTTATTAACATTAATTACATTTCAACATGTCAAGAGTAATTTGACGGATAACTGAATGGTGTTTCATTAATTAAAGGGACACTCCAGGAGGGGGCGGGGCCTGACCACGGAGCCGAGAGGATGTTAGCCTCCTGAGCTCCTGCACCAAGCTCTAAAACTAACAGTCTCACACGACCCAAACGACGACTAATTGTGACATAAAGGCCAGCAAACGTGAGGGGACATCGAACGGAGCAAAATGACACCCCTTAAGCGAAAATCCGAGACCTACTCACCCGACAAGCGCTCGAGGCCTACCCATGTGGCGTGCGCAGGAGAGGCGGCCGCTCTCCCACCGCCACAACCAACAGCCTCGGAGCATACGGGCCCTTGTCCCCCCCCTATGGACCGGCGGGGGTCATCCCGGTCCGCCTGCCTACTGGGAGCACTCACCCATGGATCGCTCTAGAGAGCGGCTCCGACCAACGGGACGCATATGGCCTAGCCAAGATGGCCGACAGCTGTGCAGCTCACCAGGGGCAACACAACACAAGCAACTGGGCAGCGACCTTTCGGGCCAAATTTGACGCCGTATGCCGGCGATTCTGGGAGAGACTGGAAGAGAAGAGTAGACTCCCTGCTCCGGCACCGACCAAACCGGCGGCTCCACAACCTGCGCCCCCTCACAGCCAGCTGTGTCACCCGGACGCACCCACAACACCGTGGAAGCGGGCAAACGCTGGGACTGCGGCTCGGAGGAGACCTCACCGACCACAAGGTCGCCCGCACAAGCAGCCCAAACCAGCTATGACAGGCAAGCAGCACAGAGGGCGCTGCCAGCCGGCAACGAAGAGATCACCCAGCAGGACCCAAGCAAAGGCCTACCAGACACTCCGGAGAACTCCTCACAGACCTGCTACAGCAAGGCGCCCAAGACGCGACGGAACAGCCATAACCCTCCACCTCTCCACCCCATGTGCCGATCTACCGCAGCAGCCCAGAGGATATATCGGTGAGGTGCTGTCACATAAGCCTAAGGACACTGCTACGGTTCCTGCCTCGACGGATTACAGCACACCACACCAGCAGATCGCCACTATGAGCATTGGCTGACCCCGGGAGGCAAAGTGGACTTCCCCACACTATAACACCTAAGTACTGGGGACGGCTCCTGGGTCACCACTAGTCCATGATATGCATGCTCTATATGTGTTACAGGCAGCCAAGCAATTATTCTGAGCACGTACTGACTTATTCCTTCATTGTATTATTATACTTTCAAACTCATCTTAGCTAAAATCTCCTATTCAGGACAAAATTCAACTACAATAATCTAGACAGCAAGGAATACCTACCTAAGCATATAACGCTCATGACACATAGCATGTCACCTTAAGGCCTACCGAGACCAGCTAACTATGTAGCATCATCCTGACTAGCCAAGCAGCCAGAATGTGCACCTTATTAAGTTGCATTACAGTTAATCTGCTTATAATGTATACCACACTGTGTATGCTGATGTCATTGCTTGCCACCCTGGTAGCTTACAGTTATATGCGTGTATCAGCGTGGTCCAACCTGTTGACTTGCCGCTGATGCTTCCTAGATACCACCTTTTTAGTTAAACTATACCACTGTTGACTTTACATTTTATGACTTTTTACGTTTATGGTACTTAACACATGTCCTGCCTAGGCTTTTTTAGGCTGCTTAAACTGTTACATTGTCATAGACGTATCCATGCTAGCACAGTGTCGCCAGCCATAATACTAAAAGCATGCCTCGTTAACTGATGTCGTTTTCTATAGTCGTACCGCAATTAAGCATAAAGGTGTACAATTCATGTCCCCCAACGAAAATGAGCACTGGTATAGCCTATCAGTCATCACTGGTCAGCTTGTTGGACGACAGGTCACGGCTTGGACTACTTGTTCTAACACCCATGTCACAACATACTTGAGCTAGATTACTATAAATTTAAGTTGAGCTAAACCACACTAGTTTGACCACGCTATGATATTTAACAAATTGTATATTTCTTAACGTGTACCAAGCACAGAGCAACATCGTATGTTCCTATATAACTAATATTTAGCGAAGTCTTAGACATGAAGAATGATTTGAAGTCAGATATATATACTTAGCTTGTTCACCATTGTTTGAATATAAAAATGAGCTGAGAACGCAATGCTCCCTATGCAAATTCATTCATAATATAAAAATTGTGCAAGTACTAACCTAAACCCTAATGTTATAACTGTTTCTTGATAAGCATGAGGACTGCCGTTGGGGTACCACATGCCCGATTGTTATATCTTAATGCACTGAAAAAATAAAGAATTAAAAAAAAAAAAAAAAAAAAAAAAAAGGGACACTCCAGGCACCCAGACCACTTCTGCCCATTGAAGTGGTCTGGGTGCCAACTCCCACTACCCACTTTCATAAACTGCAATAATTACCTTGCAGGGTTAAGTCCTCCTCTAGTGGCTGTCTACTAGACAGCCACTAGAGGGCTATGCTATGTGAGGACCTCCAGCGTCGCTGAATCCCCATAGGAAAGCATTATTCAATGCTTTCCTATGGGGAGGTCTAATACGCGTGCGCAGCATTGCCGCGCATGCGCATTAGGTCTCCCCCGACGGCCGCGCATGCTCAATAGGTCTCCCCCGCCGGATAAAGTTGGCGGGGGAGGAGCGTGGGTGGACCCTGACCCAGCGCCGAGGGACATCGGCACTGGATACAGGTTAGTCACTGAAGGGGATTTAACCCCTTCAGCAACATGGGATGGGGGGTGGGAGGGAGAGGGGACCTGCAGTGCCAGGAAAACGGTTTGTTTTCCTGGCACTGGAGAGTCCTTTTAATCCATCTATTTATATAGCAGTTCTTCTATAGCACCAGTATTGCGTACCGGCAACTCTTTCAAACTTACATTAGGTGACAGCGAGTTTTATAATAATACAGCATCACGATAGACATGCTGTAATAACGCTGCATTCATAAAACAGCTGTGCAATTGCAGTGCTAAGGTTAGGGGGTACTTCCAGGGTACCCTGAACTATGATCTCCTGATGCGAGTGATGGGAGTCTTTATAAACTGTGCTGTAACAATGTTGCACTTATAAACCTTATAAGCTTTCTTATATCATTGTTATAGTGACGCTCTACATTTTTTTAACCCGCTGTCTTCTAATGAAAGTTTGAAAGATTGCAGAATCGAGAACTTGTGAACCAATATTTCTTGGTGTGGCTGACTCACAAAATCTGTTCACAAGATCTTCGTGATTCGAGCTGTGAGGTGGTAAGCTATGTTACCTTCTTTCTCCCGTGAACTGTAACTAGCAGGGCAGGTTCCTGTTGCTATTATTCTATTGAGGTTAATAACTTGGGGACAAATTGTCTTTGTGGTTTGTTTTGTCTAGTCTAGTGTTTGATATTTGTTATGGGATGACTGTAATTAAAACCTCTCAATGCTGTGATTTTGATGTATGGAAGATACCCTGTCTGTATATTTTATTTTGTGCTATTAGATTTAGCATCAAGGCATTGTGATGTATGTTTGGGAAGCAGACAATATCATTATACCTGTTTCATAGCGCAAAATAAAGTCCTTTGTTCACTGAAGCCAAAATTAAAGAGAGACAGACAGTCAGGGGGAAAAATATGTAGGGCACCAGGATCAAATAGCAAAAAGTCGAGAAAGATACAGACAGACAGATGAAGGGAAGGTAGGAAACATCCTCCGGTGAAATTAGGTAAAGAAATAAGGAGAGAAAACATAGAAACATAGAATGTGACGGCAGGTAAGAACCATTCTGTGGCATTACTTACCTTCACCAAGCCGCTCCACACGACCACACGGTACACTGAGGGACACTCACCACCCTCGATCCTGGCAGACCTCATCCTGCTGCGCGTCCTGACTGAACTACGCGGCCGCATGGCAGGACGTCTATGTATAGATGTGGACATGATGTCACGCCCACGCTTAAAGTGACCACATTATCATTACGATCCTAATCTATTTTAAGTCACAGTGATGACGTGGACCTATCAGAACATAGGTAAGCCTATTTAAGGCTTGTTTTAGCACCCATTCATTGCCCTATCATGGTTTCTTTTAGAACCTTGTTTAGTGCTCCTAGTGATTACCTTGTGATTTTCTGTGTTTGACCCCGGCTTCGTATTTGACTCGTGATTTCTGATATCCTGACCCCGGCTTCATATTTGACTCGTGATTTCGGGTATCCTGACCCGGCTTCGTATTTGACTTGTGATTTCTGGTATCCTGACCCGGCTTTGTATCGACTCTGAGTATTCCTGTTATTCCTGTCCTTGATTTATTCTTGACCCTGTTTTTTGTTGTATAGTTACGTTAAGTACGGCCATTCTAAGGCTCGGTAATACGTCTTTCGGATCCACCTTTTGTGGTTTCCTCTTTCCTGCGTGTTGGCGTACGACTCCCGTGACAGATTCGGCCCACCTAGTCTGCCCAATTTTTGAAATACTTTCATTAGTCCCTGACCTTATCTTAAGTCTAGGATAGCCTTATGCCTATCCCACGCATGCTTCAACTCTATCGCTGTGTTAACCTCTACCACTTCAGCTGGAAGGCTATTCCATGCGTCCACTACCCTCTCAGTAAAGTAATACTTCCTGAAATAATTTTTAAACCTTTGCCCCTTTAATATAAGACTATGTCCTCTTGTTGTGGCAGTATTTCTTCTTTTAAATATAGTCTCCTCCTTTACTGTGTTGAATCCCTTTATATCATATTCCCTTTATATGATATCATATCCCCCCTATCTTTCCTCCAAGCTATACATGTTAAGATCCTTTAATCTTTCCTTGTAAGTTTTATCCTGCAATCCCTGAACCAGTTTAGTAGCCCTTCTCTGAACACCTTCCAAAGTATTAGTATCCTTTTGGAGATACGGTCTCCAGTACTGCGTATAATACTCCAAGTGATGTCTCACCAGTGTTCTGTACAATGGCACGAGCACTTCTCTCTTTCTACTGCTAATACCTCTCCATATACAACCAAGCATTCTGCTAGCATTTCCTGCTGCTCTATTACATTGTCTGCCTACCTTTAAGTCATCAGAAATAATCACCCCTAAATCCCTTTCCTCAGATGTTGAGGTTAGTAGTGTATCAAATAGTCTATACTCTGCCCTTGGGTTTTTACGACCAAGATGCATTATCTTGCACTTATCCACATTAAAAGGACACTATAGTCACCAGAACAACTACAGCTGAATGTAGTTGTTCTGGTGAGTATATTCATTGCCTCCAGGCATTTTTATGCAAACACTGCCTTTGCCCCCTTGCCGATTTGCCCATGGGAAAGCATTGGATTGGCTTAAAAAATGGCAATTCTGATTGTGTCACCAAGGTTGTTCCTGACTCTATAGTGTTAATTTTTTCTAGTTTACCAAAATCATTTTCCATTTGGCTTATCCCTCCTGAAACATCAACCCTGTTGCAAATCGTAGAATCGTCAGCAAAAAGACATATCTTACCATCAAGACCTTCTGCAATATCACTAATACAAATATTAAAGAGAATGGGTCCAAGTACAGATCCCTGTTTTTTATACAAAGACTGATTGCTGCACACATTTATTACAGTGTAAAGACACATTAGTGGGAGTTCTATTGCCTTAAAGTTTTGTTATACACCTTACACATGCGCACCTATAGATATTGGCATAGGGTCTGCAAAGGTGAGATTGCTATGGCATAATGGCAACAAAGAATGTCATTGATAATTAAGGGGTTAAGTCCCCTATTTCTATTCCTCAGCAGATCTCAGGTTCCCCCCCATTCCTTCACTCCATGATCACCGACTCCTGTTGAAAACCCCCATACTGCCCATTGGACAGAGTTACCCTACATAGTGCGGCCTTTTTTGTACATTAATAAACTTGCATACACCTTGTATTCTGACACTCCCACTGACTCTCCTGTGAACTTTCATGTCCATTAGTCAGGTATAGGCTTTGCTATCTCTTCACGTAAATGGAAAAAGTGTCAATTAACTTGCTTTCTCCTAAATTGAGTATATTTGTTATAATTGGTTCCAAACACCGTTTGATCTAAGGAAATTGGAAATGTGATTTTTCTTTTCCCTTCCTCTGACTTTACACGTGTAATAGCAATTCCTCTCGACAATAAGCAGAGAAATTAAAAATATGCAATTTAGGAGCTAATGCTCTGCATCGCTGAACTCCGAAATCCTAGACAGCATTCCTCTTGTTCAGATTAATCAATGTGATTGCAAGAAAAACAGCAAACTACTCATATCTACACGACTCAGCCAGCGAATAAAGCATCCAGTTTAAAGGTCTGCCCAGATTTCCATATGTTGGATATCCATTGTTCCAGGGAAAGTGATGCTAGTGTTCACAAGCGATCCTTTTGGTATCTTGTTTAACCCCTTAAGGACCAAACTTCTGGAATAAAAGGGAATCATGACATGTCACACATGTCATGTGTCCTTAAGGGGTTAAGAAATTCTACAGTGCCAGAGTCATCTTGAATTCCAAGGTGACCCCACGTGAACTTTTGTTACGAATCCCATCTAATAAAACAGAGTGCAAGCTCTTTAGAGTAGTTAATGGTGTAATAAACTGTTCCATTTTGACAAGAATGCTGTAAAGTAATGGGGACCTTTTTTGGAGATGAGGAGGGGGGTACAAGAGGTGCTTTCCCTCTTCTTTATCCTCATCAACCAGTAACATAACAGCCTTTGGCAACTTGTTCATTCATTATTGGTGCTGTATAAATAATAATAATTATTATAACCTGCCTCATTAAAAGAGTAAAAACATTACACATTGTGCCTACAGGAATCATTATCTGTAATAATGTATCTTCCTTTATTTTAAAAAACAGAAGAACAAGAATTAGGTTTAACTATCTTAGTGCTAAATAAATAAATATTTCAGGAAAAGGAATATAGGCGCTAATTTTAGTATATTTGTAACAGTGCAGGTGCTAATACAAAATTCTTAGAATAAAGCTGCTAAAACACCAAGTGTAGTCTCTCCAAATACACAAAACAAATTTGCAAATCTCCAGTATGGGGTAGCTCTATAAATGAACAGAGATGAAGATATAAACCTAGCTCCTGAGAGACCTGCAGGTAGGTCCGTATAGGCGACCTTCCTCTTCTTTGTGCTGTGTCTTCTCTTTCGTCCTATATATAGACTCAGACAGAGAAATATATGGTGCAATATTGTAGTATATATGCGACAAAAGGGATAAGTGGGTGAAATGGTACTCACAAGGATGGAGCCGTCATATTAGGCTCAGGTACAGCGCAATGTGTAGTTAAGGACTACACTCCAATATAAGCAGGAACTGGATGCCAGAGGTGTATAGAAAAATAACTATTTATTACGGGGTCTTTCCCAAAAGAAAATAAAAACTTTTAACTTCATATAACTAAAGAGATAAATACATAAAAACAGATCAATGGCAAAGTCCACAATTCTTAACTGTCCCCAGGATGCGTTTCTCCAAGTTCCTCCTCAGCTTCCTCAGCTGGGCAGTCTGTAGATAGTGTCCTGTGGATAAAAGTCCTGCTTTATATACCATCATATATGATGGATAATGTTGTACCGGTATGTAAACACGCTGACCCTCACTGCTTTCGGGGGCGCCTGCGTTTCAAAGCTCCTTCTGAAAGCGCTGTTCTCACTTCCGCGTGTGACATCATCCGTTATACTTCCCTGTTTGTCTTCCAAGCCTTGTTTGCATATTACTTCTGCCGCAGTGGCGTGCACAAAATCCATGGGGCCCGGTGCAAAACTGATCCATGCACCCACCCCTCCTCCACCCCATACAAACACACACAGAAATACACGCAGACACAAATACATACATACAGAGACACATACATACAGACACACACACATACATACAGACACACACATACATACAGACACACATACATAGACACACACACACAGACA
Source organism: Pelobates fuscus (assembly GCF_036172605.1). Taxonomy (NCBI): domain Eukaryota; kingdom Metazoa; phylum Chordata; class Amphibia; order Anura; family Pelobatidae; genus Pelobates; species Pelobates fuscus. The sequence continues at coordinate 38,008,335 of NC_086319.1, read as the reverse complement.
CATACACACAGACACATACGTAGACACACACATACATACAGACCCAAATACATAGACACACACATACATACAGACCCAAATACATAGACACACACACACACACACAGACACTCACAAATTATTTTAGTCACCCTCCTATTACCTACCTTTTGGGTGCAGGTGGGTAACTTCCCTGGGGTCCAGTGACTCAGGCTGATGGAAGTCAGAGTTCCCACTCTGACTCCCTCTCCTTCCTCCCGCGCGGCTCTCGGTAGTTGCTGGGAGGAGTGACAGTCACTTCCTCCCAGCGTCTGACATATGACCGGTCGCGCTGTTGCCGGGCACGCTCTGATGATGATATTCATTTCCATCAGGTGGCCCTAACAGCATGGGCCAACCGATGGGCCCTTTCAGGTGCGGCCCCGGCAATTATACCGCGGGGCAGGCACATGGTCGCAGGAGTCAGCAATTAGCTGAAATGGTCTGGGTGCCTGGAGTGTCCCTTTAAGACCGTATTGAGTTTAAAAATCCATTGCATTTCTTCTTTTCTTAATTTAAGATTGAAATTGCCCCTCTTCAATCCTTTCTATGCACCTCTGGCATCCAGTTCCTGCTTATATAGGAGTGTACTCCTTAACTACACATTGCGCTGTACCTGAGCCTAATATGACGGCTCCATCCTTGTGAGTACCATTTCACCCACTTATCCCTTTCGTCACATATATACTACAATATTGCACCATATATTTCTCTGTCTGAGTCTCTATATAGGACAAAAGAGAAGACGCAGCACAAAAAAGGGGAGGGTCGCCTATACGGACCTACCTGTGGATCTCACTTGAGCTAGGTTTATAACTCAAGAAAATGTGAGTGGTTCCTTACATATTTTACATTTTATATTTGCCCCTAAGATTTTATACTATTGGATCCTATATATTTTATAGGTATTCAGTTACAAATAAATATTTCAGTAAATTCTTTATGTATCAGTTTAGGATATTAAATCAGAATGATCACTCTCTGGCAGTCACAGTACCATATATCCTCAATCTAGTAATGCTACTAAAGTTCTTACTGGGATGGATAGTGGAGATGAGGTAAGTATGAAATGCACTTACCTCCACAGCACTTCTTCTAGACAATATCATCACTCTATGATCAGTGGCGTACACATGACCCATGGGGCCCCGGTGCGAAAATTGATCCGCGGGCCCCCCCTCGCGCTTACTCTGCGCGGGCTGGGGCAGCAACACATGGCGGCGGGCACCTGGTCGCAGGGGTTGCAGGACTGCGACCGCGGTATGTACGCCACTGCATGCAGATGCACACACACTTAAAGGACCACTACAGACACCCAGAACACATCAGCTCAATGAAGTGGTCTGGGTGTCAGGTCCCTCTAGTTTTAACCCTGCAGCTGAAAGCATAGCAGTTTCAGAGAAACTGTTATGTTTCACTGAGGGTTAATCCAGCCTCTAGTGGCTGTCTCACTGACAGCCGCTAGAGGCGCTTCCGCCATTTTAAGACACTGAACGTCCATAGGAAAGCATTGAGTAATGCTTTCCTATGGGCGGTTTGAATGCGTGCGCGGCTCTTGCCGTGCATGCGCATTCGGAGCTGAGAGGCGGAGGGATCCCCAGCGCCATGGGAGTCTGGCGCTGGAGAAAGGTAAGTGCTGAAGACACACACACACACACACTCTCACGAACAAATGCATACACACTAGCTAACAGACACACACATTTACTGACAAAGACACACTCAGCGGCAGACATACATACACACTCACTTACAAAACATACACTCTCACTGACAAACACGCACTCACTAACAGACATCAAACAGACTCACTAACACACACACACAAACACACTCAGTAACAGACACACACAGTAACACACTCACTGACACTCACTAGCAGACACACACACTAACACAAGCACTCACAGTAACACACACACTAACACACTCACACACACACTCACACACACACTAACACTCACACACACACTCACTAACACTCACTAACACTCACTAACACTCACACTCACTAACACTCACACACACTAACACTCACACACTAACACTCACACACACTAACACTCACACACTAACACTCACACACACACTAACACTCACACACACACTAACACTCACACTCACAGTCACACACACACTAACACTAACACTCACACACACACTAACACTCACACACACACACACACACACACACTAACACTCACACACACACTAACACTCACACACACACTCACACACACACTAACACTCACACACACACTAACACTCACACACACACTAACACTCACACACACACACACACTCACTCACAGACACTTACACATGTTTTTTTTTTTATTTAATCCCCCCAGCCTCCCTACCTTTTGGAGTGCTGAGGGGATTCCCTGGGGTCCAGTGGTGCTGCTGGGCTCCTGGGGGGCCAGTCACCCGGCGGGCAGGCAGGCTGGCTGGTGCGCGAGGGAGCACTGTCCCCTGAGTGCTTCATCTTCAGCTCCCTCGCGCGCCGCGTACTGATACCGGCGCCGGAAGATGACATCATCTTCCGGCTCCGGTATCAGTGCGGTGCGCGAGGGAGCTGAAGAGGGAGCACCCAGGGGACAGTGCTCCCTCGCGCACCAGCCAGCCTGACCGGGTGTAAGCAGGGCCAGCCTCGGGGGGCCCGGAGGTGGCCGGCTCCTGGGCCCCCCAGGAGAAGAGGCTGGCCCAGAGCGTACATACCGGGTCGCAGGGGCGGCCGGGCCCCCTGGTGGGCCGGGCCCGGTCGCAGCCGCGACCCCTGCGACCCTGGTATGTACGCCACTGTCTATGATACTCTGTGTGTACTAACAAGGAAAAGCCTTATGTACATGACACTGAGGGGGGTAGATTAAATTACATTATATACTTTGACAACCAAACATAACATGTAAATTAAAAAATGAAAAAACACTCAAAGTTTTAGAAAAACATAATACACAACTTATAGCAATCAGTGTTTACAAAAAAATCTGACATGTGACAGTTAAACATGTCATATTATCATAAACATTTGTGTTCGTACTGTCATTAAATTACGTAAGCCTTTTTATTTTCCTCTCCTTTTAAGTAATGTGTAGTTTGTTCCATTTATAATTGAAACCATTTTGTTAATATTTAAAGCAGAACTGTCATGTAGTATTTCATCGAGGTAAATTTTACAGAAAACCCATATGGGCTGGACTGGAGTTTAAACAAAAAATTCAAATGCAATCACAAGATATATATGAGACAAGGTAGGGATTACTTTATCTCAACTATATATGAGTTTTGGCAAAATGTAGCCAAATGTAGCCAAATGTAGCTTATATTGCTACTTCCCAGTAATCAGAACTCACAACAGCTGCTGGATATAAGTTAAAGGGACAATGTAGGCACCAAAACAACTTTAGCTTAATGAAGTGGGTTTGGTGTATAGATTATGCCCCTGCAGTTGTGTTGCTCAATTCTATGTCATTCAGGAGTTATATCACTTTTTTATGCAGTCCTAGTCCTACCTCCTCTGCATTTGACTTGCACAGCCCACGTAAAGAGAAATCTAATCTTTAAATTTCCATTATTGCAACGTCTGTTTAATTTAGAATTTCGTATCTCCTACTCTCTTAATGTCTCTGCTACAGCCTGCATGATCATCCTGTGTGTGATTAAAGTTCAAATTACAGAACACAAGATTAAAACTTCTCAAGTATGTAAATACCAGACTGAAAATAATTCATGCTGTTGGAGTCACTGCCAGGGGAAGTGTGGCTAGGGCTGCATGGACAGAAACAAAAGTGATTTAACACCTAAATGGCAGGGAATTAAGCAGTGAGACTGCATGGGGCACCAAAACGACTTAATTAAGTTAAAGTGCCTCTAGTATTCCTTTAAGTTCTCACGCGCTGCACTGTAGATGTCTGTGTCGCCACAGCCGTTCTCATTCTTTTACAGAGTCCCATTTCGCACTGAACGTGGAGGTGAAGCTAAAAATGGTGGCACTGAGGAAGTAGAGGTTTAGATAACTATATCTCCTTCCCCCTAGTTCTTCCATGTAACCAGACAAATTGCTTAATAATGTAAATTACAAAAGTGTTTTAAAGCTATTTCCCGTTTTTGATTTAATAAACGAGTTTCTAATTTTGTAATAGATTTTAACGTACTTATTATACTCCGGGTATTTGCTTTTTACTATTTTATTTATTGTTTTGACTTCTGTGTTTATTTTGTTCCATGAGGGGATCATTGCAATAATGGTATGGTCACACAAATGACAGTACCCCTTTAAGAATGCTTTTATGGCATGGTTTAATTATCTGACAATTCTCCCGAGCACACAGCATTACGCTCTGATATGCTGTCTGCACATACAGGTGCACAGATGAAATATTTCAAACCATGGGTTGTTGATTTATAAATAATAAAATAACTAGGAGCCTTGGGGACACCACATGTTACTTGAGTGGGATGGAAAAATCTCCTGGCAAAGGTACATTTTTAATTCTCTTTGATATGTTGCAATGAAGCCAGTTCAGCAAACGATCATTTACATATTAGTATCATAGTTTACATTTTATTATAATAATCATTAACTCTGTCTGGCTATCATTACATACCTGTACTTTTAAATGTACTCTGCATGAACAATAGGAAACGTTAGGCTTATTGCTCGAAACCATCTAGTACTACGGATTAGTATTTTATCAATAAAAAAAATCGAGATTAACGTACCCAACCAGCTGGGATCTGACTTACATATTGCAATAAACATGTGGGGGCCAGGAGGGCCCCTTCAAACAGATTTGACCACATCAACAAAATAGTGATTGTTTTCCTTGAAACTTCACAAATCCCCAAAGTGTGTCTGTTTTATGAGATGTATATTATGACATTAAACAAACACTTTATCATGCATTTGTGGCTATAAGCACGTCCCCTTTGTCTACTTTACAAAACTGCAGGTTTCAATAAATATCAGCACTTTTATAAATTGCCATGGTTAGGTCCCAGCTGTCAAGCAGACACCCAGGGTCTCTCCAGTGCCAGGAAAACAAACCGTTTTCCTGGCACTGCAGGTCCCCTCTCCCTCCCACCCCCCCCCATCCCAAGTTGCTGAAGGGGTTAAAACCCCTTCAGTGACTTACCTGTATCCAGTGCCGATGCCCCTCTGCGCTGGGTCAGGCTCCGCCTACACTCCTCCCCCGCCGATGTCAGCCGGCAGGGGAGACCTACTGCGCATTAT